>NC_071270.1:29367833-29401232 GCF_023375685.1 Ictalurus furcatus
TATATCAATTATTCAATTACAGTGTCTGAAGTTAACTGAAATTATTATGACGTCAACTTCATTGTGGCTGGAGGGTAAAAACATTGAGTATCATGAAGATATACAGAGAAAGCAATGGGCTGTAGAACAAAATATTTCTAAAGGCTGATTTATATTTTCACAGAAATGCACAACAAATATATTTGCATCAAAACAGAAAAGGTCTTTAAGGGTACGCATAGCTTTCAAATGCACACAGAAGAGCTGTTACCTCTAAAACCTGAACACCACATTGTGTGGATCTGGCTGTGTGAGTGCCGATTATTTCAGTATGAAAGTGTTTAGCTCATGATGGGATTGGGACAGGAGTCAATTAATCCAAACCAGAACGAAGACAGAGGCATTATCTACTGTCCTTTGTTATAATACTAAATAATTTAAAGACAAACATCCAAATTTATCTACAGTGGGAGCCCTCCATGTTGTTATTTTAAATGTTTACGTTACAAATACAGATAGGGCAAATAACAACAACAAAAACACTTCCAAGCTATGAGTCATAAATGGCAACATCAATATTAGGATTTTTCTAAAATGATATTGTCTGTTGGTTATTATTGTACTAACAGATATTTAGGTAATTTAGAAAATAATGTCTGCCCATATGTAAGGTTTAAAAAAAACCCAAAACTTTTTCCTCCTATTTTTCACAATAAGGTAGAGAGAGTCAACCTGACACTAGCTCTGGTGCAGTGGTCACATTAGAGGGTCAACCTGAGATGAGAGGTAGAGGTAAAATAAGAGAAAGTAAATATGCTTTAATATATTTCTATGAAATATAGTATGGTTAAATCTCAGCTATTTTAAGTAGTTTTAAGTCTTGTCATATCTCAGCCCAGCCACTACACTTCCCACACACGCATGCGCTCACGTTCCCCGGAGTTCTGATCACACACACCCACAGCCAATCACTATCGCACTCTCACCACAGCATATAAGAGACTTTGGATGCATACAGACTTATGGCAATTATTATGGCAATAGGACATATTGCCCTAATGTGATACTTTCATTATGAAAAGAAATCTAGTTTCTGTGCTCACAAATTACAGTGAGATAAAAAATTTGTCGTTTTCCAACAATGTAGAGACATTTCTGTTCATATCAGTAGACATGGTAAAGTAGTGACAGGTACATGAAAAATGTCATAAAGTGTCTTTCATTTATCTCCCCAATGCATGGTTCATAAGTAAACTGTAGGGGGTCTAGCTCTGAGCTCACCAAGGTCCGCAGTTGTTGCAGTACAATCCTCTCCATGGACTTCATCAGGTGAGAAGTTAAGGCTACCAGTCTGAGGTGGTTGGGCTCCTTAGGATGTGCAATTTTGGTACTGGAACCACACAGGAAGTCTTCCACAGTACTGGAACTTGCTCCAGTCTGAGGTTCAGATTAAATATGTGCAGGGTGACCTCACTGAGCTGATCTGCACAGTCTTTAAATAGTCTGGAGCTGATTCCATCCGGGAATCAATTTCTTGCCTTGATCTTCTTTAGCTCCTTCTTCACCTGATTGAATGTCAGAGAGAGACTGCAGGGGGGAGTTATTGATGATCCCTGATGAGTGGGATGGGAGGAGGGGTGTGAAACCTCTTTGAGTGAGAGATGGAGAGCGATGGAGCGGTGTGAACTGTGTGATGCTGATATCTCAGAAGCCCTGAGGGGGGAGGAGATGGAGCCGAATAAAATCTATTGAAAAACAGATTTTGTATAATTCCAATCAGAATTTAATAAGTATATATTTGTAGCCACACAAAAATTAATTCACAAATGAGCATTGTTTCTTGACAATAGCAATTAAGCAATTAATGATTAATTTTTACAAATACATGACAATATTAACAAGCTACAGCAAAATGACGTTATTTTCTCTCTCCTTGTCATTCAGCCTATTTTTTTTTTAAACCAAATGATTAGTTTAAAATTTTAATTTATATTGTTTTCACCGCTTTTTTGCATGGCCATTGATTGTACTGTACATTATAGTTTGCCACTTGATGCCCCTGCTGTCCAGGTGCAATAAAAGATTCTTGTACGATAAAATTCTCTGAATAACTTTTGTCTTTAATTTATTTATTCATTTTCATATGATTCATTTACATGTGATTCATTTACGTATGATTCATTTACATGTGATTCATATTCAGGTAATTAATTTTCATATGATTCATTTACATGTGATTCATTTACTAATTTGCTTCTCTTTAAATCCAGTTTTAGACTGTGATATTACAAAGGTCTTTCCAGATTATTACTTGCTACACTGTATGAGATAACCCCAGTAAAATTGCCTGAATTCTAGAATATAATTTGTTCACCATGTTAGGTTTAAATCATCTAAAAACAGATTCGCAATTAAATAACATTACTTTGTTCCAATTCACATCCTTCAAAGCATTGGCATGTTCTGCTTACTCTCACAATCCACCAAACTCCCACACACCCAAAGTCTCCATAAACAAATGAGACAGTAGTGTATCCTACAAAAACCGAACATTGTCCACAATGTGAAAACAACTCGGAGAGTAAGCTGAACTAACCAACAAAATTACCAAGACAAAAAGTTCCAGTAAGAGAAAAAGCCCCTACCGACTTCAAGTCTGATAAACAGTTTGTGCACAATAACAAATATAATGTTCTTAACTTTTAAAGACTTGTAACAAATAATATAACAGTGTAGCACGTAAAGCCGAGGAGATGACACTAATACAATTAAATAAACAGAAACTCTAACCCGGTCAGAGCATCAAAACAGAGAAGCACATTAATACAGAAGTAAATTTTAAGAGGAGTGAGTCCACAAAATCTAGGCGAAGTAATGCAACGACAATATCTTCAATAAAAATCCGAATTCTGTAGAGCTGGAAGGCTGAGTGCAAAAATAAAAATAAAAGAAGAGTGAAAAAGACTCTGTGTAGGTGATGCAGTTCACCCCGATATTAAGAGTTTAACGTAGTCTCCTGCTTCCTCCGCTGAAATAAAGTCCTTCTGGACACCGTTATATGTGGAATGCGAAGCCGAGCTGGATGAAGTATTCCATAGTGAGCGCCCTCAATACCACGAAGTTGACGCTGAACCTCGTTAAACGCGGCCCGGGCCGTCTTGGCTGTGTACTCAGGAAAAACGGAGATGGTCAAATCCCACACTTTAATCCGCTGGAGCTCTCTTGCATGGCATAAAATGTCAGCACAGTCACTGTGATAGTGGAATCTGCACACAATAGCTCGTGGTCGTTCACCAGGCTTGGGCTTCGGCTGAAGGGTCCGGTGGGACCGGTCCAAAACCGGCTCCTTCTCCAGACCAAATGCCTCTTTTAACAAGGCCGCTATAGCAGCAGTTGTACATGTGTCAGTGCCCTCTGGAACTCCGACTATCCTAACGTTATTGCGCCGTGACCTCGACTCCAAATCCTCACATTTATTCTCTAATTGAGTCATGGTCGCAGTGAGAGACTCGATAGTAGTCTTCATGTGAACTATGTCATCGGTACAACCGGAGAGCGCGTGCTCCATTTCCCCAACAGTACCTTTCAGTATTGATATGGTAGCCTCGGTAGCAACTTTATCACTAGCCAGCTGTGTTTTCACGGCCTGCAGGTCAAGCTGGATAGTAAACAGTGCTTCCCCGAGAGTCTTCTGGAGCTCCTTGAGCTCCTTTTTAAAAATATCGGCGATGTCCTTCCTCAGTAAAGCCAGCAGCTCAAGCCTGAGTGCGGCGAAGTCAGGGTCACCTCTCGGCGATGCGGATACAGGGGGAGAAGGGGACTCGCTCGCGGCGCGCACACTAGGCCTCAGTCGTGTCTGAATGCTACCACGGGTTTTCGTGTTCTTTCCAGACATTTTAACGTACCACAAAGTTAAAAGTGCAAACAAGGAAACGGAGTAGAATAAGTCAAAATATATTGTATGACCGAAAAGCGCAAATTAATTACAATTTTAATTGAAATCAGCAGGAGCCTCCAACTTCGCGTCCTACTCCATTGGATTCCGAATTCCGAAGAATCCTTTATAACTTTTTATAGGAATTCCAGAAATGGATTTTATACTTTTTTTTGGAAATATTTCTATATCAAAAACATTAATTTGTTTATAAAAAAAAAAAAAAAACTATTTCATAAAAAGGATACCTGATGTTATGCATGTTCAAAATATTAATTACATTTACATTTATTCATTTAGCAGACGCTTTTATACAAAGTGACTTACAAATGAGGAAATACAAGCAAAGTGATATATTCAATTCAATTCAATTTTTTTTGTATAGTGCCTTTTACAATAGACATTGTCTCAAAGCAGCTTTACAGAAATATCAACACGGTATATAGATATTAAAGGTGTGAATTTAATCCAACTGAGCAAGCCACTTAGTGGCGACAGTGGCAAGGAAAAACTCCCTAAGATGTTAAGAGGAAGAAACCTTGAGAGGAACCAGACTCAGAATATTTACACATGTACATAAACATATTTGCATCAAAACAGAGATCTTCAAGGGTCAGCAGAGTTTTAAAGGCTCACAGAAGATCTGTAACCTCTAATACCTGAACACCACATTTTATGGATCTGGTTGTGTGAAATCTGATTGAGTATGTGCATGTTTGGGATTTATGTACTTATATATCTATATATATATACAGTATCTCACAAAAGTGAGTACACCCCTCACATTTTTGTAAATATTTGATTATATCTTTTAATGTGACAACACTGAAGAAATTACACTTTGCTACAATGTAAAGTAGTGAGTGTACAGCTTGTATAACAGTGTAAATTTGCTGTCCCCTCAAAATAACTCAACACACCGACATTAATGTCTAAACCACTGGCAACAAAAGTGAATACACCCCTAAGTGAAAATGTCCAAATTGGGCCCAAAGTGTCAATATTTTGTGTGGCCACCATTATTTTCCAGCACTGCCTTAACCCTCTTGGGTATGGAGTTCACCAGAGCTTCACAGGTTGCCACTGGAGTCCTCTTCCACTCCTCCATGATGACATCACTGAGCTGGTGGATGTTAGAGACCTTGTGCTCCTCCACCTTCCGTTTGAGGACGCCCCACAGATGCTCAATAGGGTTTAGGTCTGGAGACATGCTTGGCCAGTCCATCACCTTCACCCTCAGCTTCTTTAGCAAGGCAGTGGTCGTCTTGGAGGTGTGTTTGGGGTCGTTATCATGCTGGAATACTGCATACTGATCATGCTCTGCGTCAGTATGTCACAGTACATGTTGGAATTCATGGTTCCCTCAATGAATAGACGTATGAGTGCTGCCAGCATTGCTGCAGAGGTTGAAAGGGTGGGGGGGTCAGCCTGTCAGTGCTCAGACCATACGCCGCACACTGCATCAAATTGGTCTGCATGGCTGTCATCCCAGAAGGAAGCCTCTTCTAAAAATGATGCACAAGAAAGCCTGCAAACAGTTTGCTGAAGACAAGCACACTAAGGACATGGATTACTGGAACCAAGATAAACTTATTTGGTTCAGATGGTGTCAAGCGTGTTTGGCTGCAACCAGGTGAGAAGTACAAAGACAAGTGTGTCTTGCCTACAGTCAAGCATAGTGGTGGGAGTGTCATGGTCTGGGGCTGCATGAGTGCTGCCGGCACTCGGGAGCTACAGTTCATTGAGGGAACCATGAATGCCAACATGTACTGTGACATACAGAAGCAGAGAATGATCCCCTCCCTTCAGAGACTGGGCCACAGGGCAGTATTTCAGCATGATAATGACCCCAAACACACCTCCAAGACAACCACTCCCTTGCTAAAGAAGCTGAGGGTGAAGGTGATGGACTAAACCCTATTGAGCATCTGTGAGGGGTGTACTCACTTATGTGAGATACTCTATGTCACATAATTTACGTAATGGAGGATAGGACATGCAACGAACTTGTGCTTCGGTTTTCGGAGCACACTGCAAAATGTCTTCAGCTGAACCGGGAGACTGAGCGGCGTCCTCAGTGGAGCAGGAAGGCGGAGCGTCATCCTCCGTTGACTCTGCAGGCTGAACTTGGTTGGTCATGACGTCTGCTTCAGGCATGAGCAGAACTTGGTTGTCCCTATCAGTAGACTTGGGCATGAGCATAACCTGGTTGGTTGCGATGTCGGTGTCAGGAGTGAGCAGAACCTGGATGTTCGTGACGGTGGTTTCAGGCATAAGGAGAACTTGCTTGGTCATGTTAACAGACTCTGGCGTGAGCATAACTTGTTTGGTCGTGATGTCGGTCTCAGATTGGAATGTGGCGTGGAAGGTCACCTCATTGAACTTCAGCTGGAACTTGGCATGGGAGGTCACCTCGTCGACCTCAGACTGGAACTTGGCTTGAGAGGTTGCCTCTTTGACCTTGAACAGGAACTTGGCTTGAGAGGTCGCCATGACGTCTCCTCCATCTTCCTGCTGCACCCATGGTTAGGCATAGTATTATGTCACATAATTTACGTATTGGAGGTTAGGACTGATGCAAGTGCAGTTAAAGACTTTTATTAGAGCGAGACAGGCAGACAAATCCAAATCATGATACAAGTGCGTGGTCAAAACCGACAATGGGTCAAGAGATCTACAAACAGGCATAAATTAGGTAAGGCTAGAAACTAGAACGATAAACAATATACAAAGTCAATGAACATGAATCGAGAACGAGAACAAGGAATAACTGCTTGGTAAGGAGAATACACTCAATACTACATGATGTGCTAAGAGACACAAGGGGTTTAAACGAGAAACGTAATCATGGGTGAAACACAGTACAGCTGAAAACGATGATGATACACATACGGGAAACAACCAATGACAATACAGGGGTGGAGACAGGACAGAAACCATAACAAAAGGACGTGCCCAAAGTAAAGAAAGTCAGTGTCACTGAAGACTGAAAAGCATGTGTTTGCTAAGTGCGTGCACACCGGGTTCGCACAATAAGCTTGCGCTTTGGTTTTCTGAGCACGCTGCAATACTGCAGTGCTGGCTCGAGGGGAAAACATGACACACACACACACACACACACACACACACACATATATATATATGTGTGTGTGTGTGAATATATATGATCCAAATAAGAACTGTTTAATACAGTATAAAAGCACATTTGGTATTTTATTTATTTCATCCATTGTATCTACTACAGTGAGACATTTATTTAAATATTTTTGTAGATTTTGAGAATGTGTGAATTATGAAGAATTATGAAGCCAAAATAAGGCAACAAAGGCCCAGTACAATTGCGCAGCTGTAGAAATGCATAATGGATGAATGGGGGAAAATTTAACCAACTGGTGTCTTCAGTGTTCAACTCTTAATAAGTGTTATTAAAAGAAAAGGTGATGTTACACAAGGGTAAACAGTCGACTGTCCAACTTTTTTGGAGTGTGTTGCAGTCATCAGATTTGAAATGAAGTAAAACATCAAATAATGCGTTTTCAATATAGTACAGGGAGAATTAAATTTTCAAAAGACTCTTTTTGTTTGTTTTTTTGCATTTGTTACGTTGCGGTGAACTCGCAGCGGTAGTTCTCAGAATGCAGTACCGCCTACAAACAGGGCGGACGAGAACAACACTTCCCAGCGATGCCCGCGCTCGAGTTCGCCGGAGTACTGAGTGCGACCACCTGTGCTTCACCATAAGTTATAAAGGC
This sequence comes from Ictalurus furcatus, assembly GCF_023375685.1. Taxonomy (NCBI): domain Eukaryota; kingdom Metazoa; phylum Chordata; class Actinopteri; order Siluriformes; family Ictaluridae; genus Ictalurus; species Ictalurus furcatus. Next base: position 29,375,499 of record NC_071270.1, read on the forward strand.
CTCGTTAACCTCAGCATCTTGCGAAGTAAACGCTCTGCAGTCATAACTGAGTTGTTTCACCAAGCCGTTATCAGTGTTCTGGATTTTCACGGCTTTCGGATTTTCTGCCTGTTTTGGATAACGATTCTCTGCCTTGCCCAGATAGGATTATTCGCCCGATCACCTGACCTTTGTACCCTTCCGTGTTACGTCTTTCACCTGATCCACGCACTCTAAACCTGTTCGTCCGTGCTTGTCTCCAACAAGGTACTGTAACAGATTACTTCGTCTACTATGGAGGCAGCGGCTGGCCCAGAGTGGCTACGCCACATCCTGGAACAGAACCGAGCGATAGCTGCAGAGCGGGACCAGATATCGCTTTTAAATGAGCAAGTGTCACGCCTGAGCGCTTCCGTGTTTCCGACCGTGACACCTCCTGCTACATCTGTGCATCCACCGCTGCCAACCCCAGCGTATGCCCAACCAGCGCCAGCTACGCACATTCCGGTCACGCCGGCTGCACACATTCCGGCCAGGCCGGCTGCGCACATTCTGGCCACGCCGGCTGGGCACCACCCGCCTCTGCCTACACCTGAGAGATACGCTGGAGAGCCAGAACGATGCAAGGGTTTCCTGCTACAATGCGCATTGTTTTTTGAGAACCACCCTGACATGCCAGAGGTCCGTAAACTGACCCACTTCATGGAGTTACCCACCGGACATGCCCTGGCATGGGCTACGACGGAGTGGGAGTGAGGAGGCGGTATCAGACCCTTGTTAGCGGACCTCCTCTCCTGCTTCCAATGCGCCTTTGATCATTTCCCCGATGGCTGGGATACCGGGCAAGAACTCCTGAAGCTCACGCAAGGCTCACGTGACACGGTAGAATATGCCCTGGAGTTCCGCACCATCGCTGCACGGAGCGGGTGGAATGAGCCGCCAGTCAAGACCGCTTTCCGTCAGGGGCTAAACCCTCAGTTAGTTTGAGAGCTGGCATGTCGTGGCGAGCAGCTAACCCTCGATGACCTCATAGACCTAGCAATACGGTTGGACCGTCTGTGCCGTACGAACCGCCCCACGCTGTGTAGTCCACTGCCACCAGAGCCGGTCCCGCCAGCCGAACCCATGCAGCTCGGGCGTACCCAGTTCAGCAAGGAGGAGAGGGAGAGGTGACGTCGTGAGTCACGATGCTTCTATTGTGGCGAGGGCACCCACGTCGTCCACTAGTGCCCCCATAAGATGCCACGATCGACTGAGGGGAGCACGGACAGCCAACCTCGTCGCCACCGGGTGTGTCCAAACCAGTTACACGGTACTCACATATTTACATTACCTGTTGTAATAGAGCACTCAGGCCAGTCTTTTGTACTTTCAGCACTCATTGACTCAGGAGCAGCCGAGAACCTCATAGAAGAGAAGACGGCGCAGAATCTCGGCCTCCCCATACGTCCCCTGCTCAGACCTCGAGAAGTCCAGTCCACAGATGGGTCCCTCATAGGAGGAGTAGTAATATCCCATTGCACGCTACCAGTCAACCTACAAGTTAGTGCTCTCCACAAAGAGACCATCGTCCTATACATCACAGTCTCTACCAGACATCCCGTCATACTCGGCCTATCCTGGCTAGAACTTCACAACCCCCAGGTCTCTTGGACAGACAGACAAGTTACCCTCTGGTCCCCGTACTGTTTGCACAACTGCCTGAGGGGCCCCACAGTCCCTGTGGCCAGCATGACAGTGGAGAGTCCTATGTCTCATGTTCCTGTCAAGGTCCCTCCAGAATATCGTGACTTCTGCGAGGTGTTCGGCAAAGAAAGAGCAAGCGGTTTACCACCACACAGACCCTACGACTGTGCCATTAACCTCCTAATAAAGGGCTGACCGGCACCGGAGGGATCACCCCAACTATCAACCAAGGGTGTGGCTTTCCACGAGAGAACTAAAGGTGCCAGTCCCGGGCAAAATACTCAAACCCAAGTATATCAGCCTCTTCCGGGTCCTGAAGCAAATTATCGAAGTCACGTACCACCTGGACCTACTCAAGCACAGCTGCATCGCCCCGTCATTCCATGTCTCTCTCCTCAAGCCAGTGATACTGGGCCCCTTGGCCACGGTGGTGCCGGATGACTCCCCACCGGAACCGCTGGAGATTGAAGGCCGTCCAGCCTACCGCGTCCACAACATCCTGAACTCCAGGCATAGGAGAGGAAAACTCGAGTATCTGGTGGACTGGGAGGGGTATGGCCCAGAGGAGCAGTGCTGGATCCCATCCCAGGACATTCTGGACGCAAATTTGTGCAGAGACTTCCATGCGGCACATCCAGATAGACCGGGACCCTGGAGGAGAGGGAGGCCTCAGAGGGATTTTGTGGGGGGGGGGCTCTGTTATGTCGTGGCGAACTCGCAGCGGTAGTACTTAGAATGCAGTACTGCCTACAAACAGGGCGGACGAGAACTACAATTCCCAGCCATGCCCGCTCTCGAGTTCGCTGGAGTACTGAGTGCAAACACCTGTGCTTCACCATAAGTTATAAAAGGCCTCGTTATCCAACGTCTCACGAAGCAAATGCTCTGCAGTCGTAACTCAGTCGTTTCACCAAGCCATTATCAGTGTTCAGGATTTTCCCGGTTTTTGGATTTTCTGCCTGTTTTGGATAACGATTCTCTGCCTTGCCCAGTGAGGATTATTCGCCCAATCACCTGACCTTTGTACCCTTCCTTGTTTCGTCTTTCGCCTGATCCACGCACTCTAAACCTGTTCATCCGCGCTTATGTCCAACAAAGTACTATAACAGCATTTTCCATACTGTCCCAACTTTTTTGGAATTGCAGTTGTAAAACGTAGTAGTATGTGAAAGACCCCCCCCCCACTACTTCTTGTTTTAATGTCCTTCAGGGGGCTCAATCCTTATTTAGGGGGGTCAGGCTCCCCCAACCCCCCTGCAATTCACACCTTTGAGTTCACCCCTGCCCTGTGGTGGTTGTTGATGATGTCACTGGCTGTTGTTTTTGGGTTTTTCTTAACAGTTCTCACAATGTTTTTCACATTAATGGCTGTTGTTTTCCTTGGCCGACCTGTTTCATGTCTGGTTGATAGTACACCACAATTTTATTTCTTTTTCAGGTCATTCCAAATTGTTGTATTGGCTATGTCCAATGTTTGGGCAATGGGTCTGATAGATTTTCCCTCTTTTCTCAGCTTCAAAATGACTTGCTTTTCTCCCAAAGACAGGTCTTTGATTTTCATGCTGGTTTATCCTTTTTAACAAGAAGTACAGTCTTCTCTGGTGAAACCCAGTGCTCAAACCAAAAGTAGACATTCAGAGCTATTAACTGCTTAAACAATCAGTCTAAAAGGCACACTTGGGCAACAAGAAACACCTGTCAGTCACATGTTCCAATATTTTTTGAACACTTGAAAAATGGGTGGGTTCAACCAAAAGATGCCAAGTTCTAAATTGTTTAACATCTTTTCTTCAGTGTATAGAAAAATGTTCTGGGTTCAATCTGACTCCACTGAATCTGAGGTGCTTATGTGTGCCTTACTTATTGGAATAAAGACACATTTCTCACCATGTTGGAAGAAGTCTTTTTTTCTCTTTACAGTGAACACTATCCCATTTGGAGCAAATGTGATATATGTGTACTTTTATTACTCTTAATCTACACCATTCAATTTACTGAATTTAAGCAATTGGGATCTTAAACATGTACAACATGAATGGAAACATTGTGTTTGTGAATTACATATCCAAGAAACTGGATGTAAAGGGATAAAAATAGTGAAGTACCTGCTGAGAAGTCTGTTTAAAGAGCTCTGATATAGGAGTGAAATTAGCAAGGCCTTTAGGGGCCCAGCAGCTCTAGTTAGGCATATACTGGGAGCCAGAGTATCTGCTAAATGCCATTAATGTAAATGTCATGAGTTTCATGGAAAAGCATTTTCCTGAAGCTTTTTTCAAGAATGGACTACTGCAACTCGCTCCTGGCAGGTCTGCCTCTGCATGCCATTTGACCTCTGCAACTAATACAGAATGCAGTTGCACAACTTGTTTTCAACCTTCCTAAGTTTTATCACACCACTCCATTGCTACGCTCCCTAGACTGGCTTCCTGTAGCTGCTGCATCAAAGCCAAAAACAGACCAGCGCCCAGCTACCTTAAAGCACTTATCACACACTGCACTGCACCATGCTCCCTCTGATCCTCTAGTGTTCCTCTGGTTCCACTCAAGATTTCTTCCTCATGTCTTCTCAGGGAGTTTTTCATTGCCACCATCACATATGACTTGCTCATTGGGGAGAAATTTTAATTTTAATTTTATATCCATATTTCTTTAAAACGGCCACTTAAATTTTTTAATAACCCTAACCCAAGGGCTAAATAAAATTGTATTGAATTGACATACAGTACCTAAAACAAAAACTTAATTGTTTCCTTCACATTCTGAGGAGCCTTCAGTACCGCTACCAAATCATTAACAGTCAGTAAAAAAGATCTACAGTAAACCAGGCTCTGAAATGTATATCAGAGAAGGAACTCTGAACTACAGTTCCCAGCAGTCACTGCACCTCCCTGCATCACAGTCACATGACCACCTGCACCTGAATCACATCATGTTAATGAGCACCTATGTGTATACAGCCACAGTTTGCACTGTACTCCTGTTTGTCTTTCTTTGCAGTTGTCTATGTTGCTGTGTTATGGTGTTTGTTTCATGGTTATTCTTTGCCTTAGTGTTATGCTGCCTATTCAATGTTCTTGTTTTATGTTTTTTGTTTTGGTATTAATTAAAATCTAATCTGCACTTGCATCTGTCTCCGCATTGAAATCATGACAGGCTTGAACTTGTCTATCTAATCCAGTGGTTCTCAACCCGAGGTTGAGATCAGAAGGGGGCGCAAATTGTTTTCAAGAAAAACAAAACAAAACACAGACCGAACATCATTTGGGTTCTCTGTGTATTTTATTGCTTTTCAAATAGAATGTGCATAAATGAAAAAAAAAACAGCATTCCCTCTCCCTCTGTATTTTCTTTTGCTGGGGAGAGGCGGAGTTTAACTGCATTTTATCTACCCGTCAGTGTAGACCAGTGTTCCCAACTTAGCCACTTTTCATACCCCTTTAGAGACTTCTTTGCAAAAAAAAAATTACTAATGACAAATCTAGCAACTTCATAAATATCAGCAGTACTGTCCTGCAAGCATGAGGTCTTGATTTCCCGCTGCACTCACACCTCTCTCTGTCTGCTCTGTTCAGTGAGGGGCTGAGAGCTGGAGATTTAACAGTGTAATGGAAAACGAGACGCGCCCTTCATCCCAATTTACATCATTCACATGCAAATGTTTTTATAATGTAAGACAAATGTAGTACAACATGTTTTACATGTAAAATAGTCCACGTTATTACAGCCTAGTTCTCTTGTTCAAAGTAGTTATAGTGTTCAGAAACAGTTTTGATCATTCATGTTCCATACCTGTCCATTATATAGTTTTATAAAAGTCATAAAAGTTATTTTTTTAAAATCATAAAAGTTATTAATAGTACTTAAAGAAAAGTACAAAAAGACAAAAGCAAAAAAAATCTATCTATCTATCTATCTATCTATCTATCTATCTATATGAATATCAAAAACAGATTATAGATTAAATTATATATAGATTTTTATATAGAATAGATAATCATTATACCTGGTCTCCTACAATATGGGCGGGGGGTGCATGCCAAATGATAGGGGAGTCTTGGGGGGGGCGTTAGTTACAAAAGAACCTCTGATCTAAACCAAATGTGATCTCATGCATGTGTATTAAAATATCACAGTCAGTGTTGTAAAATGATGCATTCGAACAGCACCAAAACAGAAAGTAATCTACAATCTGAGGCATATTTAACTGACCTGTAAGCCAGCACTAATTGTGAAATACACTATGCTCGTGTATTTCAGAGCAGAGCAGTTGTACAAGATATTTCACATTTTAGGCATTATACATGGATTGGATGGTATTTGTTGTTATACACATCATTTAAAAGTTAGATAGTTCTTGCGCTGAGAATTCCTTGATCACCCATATTTGTGGGTCTATTTAAAAGACTTCTAGTTTAAGAATGGCATAATATTATGATGTTAATTATAAATACTGGTAGTTTCTTACAAAAGATTTTCCATTAAAAACAGTATTAAATTTGAATGTCTCTTGAGGCGAGACTGCCCATTTACTTCAAATGTTAAATTGATGACAGCTTATGTATTTTGTATGCAAATTATTTTGATAAAATTTTTCTCCTGAGAACTTTTACTGATGCTTAAACATGGGACATAAAATCAAAGTCTATATTTACAATCTATATTTATTACTTTGTTGTTATAATACTGTAGTAATTAGCTATAGTGACAGTGCTCAAGGATTATATTTGAATATGCTGAAAGCATGAAGTTTGTGAAAGATAATAATAAGTAAAAAAAAAAAAATACAACCTAAACTGAAGAATACTTAGAATACATTAACAAACTGTTTATATGTACAAAAGAACTTTGCAAGGACATATAATTAAATATAAAGGTGCTACGTAGTGTTCAGAAAGAGGTTGACGTTACATAAATAACTGTATGATGATAACCAACAGTGGTTGCACTACTAAATGCGGGTATTTTAAAATTACTAAATTATTACAAAAAAGAGCAAAACACATCATTCAAATGTCAAGTTCCTCGGAGCTCTATGGCGCGACTGCTGATTTACTTAAAATTATATTTTGTTAATAATTGACACTAATCAAGTGCTTTCCCAAGACAGCATCTGTACAGTTATAACCCACATCAAATAGTTATCTATGCACAGATAATCTATTCTGGCATGTCTTTGTCTTATTACATTAGTGTGTGAATTTGTTTTAAAAAGGGTGGATCAGCTTCATTGTCTTCCAGGTAAAATGGTTATTTGCTTTAATTGGTAGTGAATTCCTGAAGTGATGTTTTTTTTAAACTGAACTAGCTATAAATGTCTGACAAACTACGGATAAAATTCAGAGGAAGTTTGTTAGGACTGTGAGGCTAAACCACAAAACCTTTATACTTTTCAACTTTACTGAGCTAATTTATTTGTGAGAACACACCAGGTGAGATGACTCTAGCTATTTCTATTATTACTAATACTAATAATATCACTATGTAATTGTTCTTATGGTATGTGTCATATAATGGAGGCAAAGGCAGATGCAAGTGTAGTTTAGTGTTTAATGAAAAAACAAACAACACAGATAATGTAAACTTTGACACAGAAAAACATGAACTAGAACTAAAACATACATGGACTAAAGAACATAACAAAACCACTTTACAGCAGTAGAAGACAAAAGCTAGACAAGAGGTGCATTGCAAGATGTGAATTAAATATTATTGTTCATTAACATAAATTTGACACAGATGCAGGAAGTTATGTGATGTGATGCAGTGGAGTTTAGTGGCTGACAGGAAATGTAGACAAGTGCCGATTCTGGCTTAACCCTGACAGTATGAAACATTTAGTAGTGGTAATTATCTGACTGTTCTTTCTCCTTGTAATTTTTGACAGCTATGGAGGGCAAAATCATTGAAATAGCAGCCGTAGGAAGGGCTTTGCATCCTGGCATGTTGTATGACTGCCGCAGTGATTCTGTCATTCCAGGTAAACATATTACATAATATTGCTTATTATTACTAAATGCAGAACTATTTACATAATGTCTGGTAGGCTTTAAATTCACACTGTTCTGGAAGGAAACTTGTAAAATATGACAATTTATTTTAAAGACATGTTGTGTGACAGAAGTATCAGTTGCAGTCTTTCCCTAATTTCAGGTATTTCTCTATGGGATAATGAAACAATAAAGAAGGGTGTGGTTTCTCATCGACAACCCAAGACAGATCTGAAGTTCACTGCTTCTGATTCTCTCAGTGAGAAAGCCAAACTCCTAGATGTGAGCGCCTCCCTTACAGCTAGCATCCTGGGTGGTTTAGTGGATGTTGGCGGCTCAGCCCGGTTCTTAAGTGATAACAAATCCTCAACACGTCAGAGCCGGGTTTCTCTGCAGTACAGCCAGACAACAAGACATGACCAATTTACTATGGACCGCAATATCACCTATCCAAAAGTGTTTGAAGATAGAACTGCCACTCATGTTGTTACTGCTGTACTGTATGGAGCTCAGGCTTTCATGGTGTTCGATCTAACAGCCAATGAGAATGAAGACAAAGAGGAAATTGAGGGAACCTTAAATGTAATGGTCAAAAATATTCCTTTTATTGATATCGAGGGAGCTGGAGGTCTAAAAATGAGTGACAGTGAAAAAAAATTAGCTGATAATATTAGTTGTACATTTTATGGTGACTATGAACTTGAGCAGAACCCCACCACATACATAGAGGCCCTCCAGCTGTACAAGGAGCTTCCATCTCTGCTGAGGAAGCGGGAGAATGATGCAGTACCAATGAAGGCTTGGCTTTATCCCCTTGCACGTTTGAGTAAAAAAGCAGCTACACTGGAGAGGGAAATTCAGAAGACACTGATCACTAAAACAGAAATCTTATTGGAGGAACTGCGAAATGCAGAGACTCAATGCAATGACCTGATTACAAACACAACAATAAATGATTTCCAGGATGTGAGACGAAGGGTGAAGACATTGCAGGCATTGCTAGAAGTCTACAAGGTGATTTTTCTAAAAGCGCTGTATAGGCTCATTCCTGCTATTCGGGGTGGAACAGAGCAGGATCAGGCACTATCAGACATCATAGCCATCCATCAGAAGTCTCCCTTTAGAGCAGAGAAACTGAATCAGTGGTTTGAGAACAATCAGAGTGAATTACATCTGCTGAATCTCTATACTCAGCAACTGAGTGGTGTCCCCATTGTAAAATACTCAGCTCTGTTGAGCAACATTCTCATAGACCCCAGTGTTGACACTGTAGTGTGCTTCTGCTTCACCTCTCTGAAATATGAAGACCCAGATTTGTCAATTCTAACAAAACTTTTGAAAGTGGATAAATTTGAAAACCTGGAAACAGTTCCAGAGTCAGCTGAACAATTGTGGTTCCATAATCCTGAATTAAGTGAGAAGATGAAAGACAGCATTTGTCTCTTCAGAAGTTTTTTCCAAGCTAATAAAGATGACACACAAATCAGGTTTGTCATTGTGTCAGTCTCAGACCACTCCAATCCTGGAATCTCCACCCGTCTTTATAGAAAAGGGAAAATGGTGAACAACGCGTTTCAACCTGTGTCCAAACCACCTGCACCCACAGTGAACATTCAGGACCGAAATATGATCCTGAAGCTACAGAAGTCCCCAACTGGATCGACATTGCGGTTCAGAGTGGAATACAGGATAACAGAGGCCACTGATTCAGAAGCTGATGTGGAAAAATGGGAAGTCACAGAGACTCCAGATGCTCAGGAGAACTTCACACTGACTGGAGTTAAGCCTGCAAACCAATATTGGGTTCGGTACAGAGCTATTAGTGAAGTTGGAGTGAGTGAAGCCAGCGACTCTGTCCTCTTCTTTCGCCAGGGAAAATTAAAATTTTCTTTGGGCCAGAATTGGGTCAGTTATCTTTTTACATTTGTACTATTTTCTTTTCATGCATGTATGATTTTTGACCATTAATTTTCTAGTAAAATGGAAAGTTTAGCAAAATGTAAGGAAACCTCGTTTGGATTCAAATAACATCCTACTGAAAGTATTAAAATAATGTTAATTAAATAATGTGAAGTTTTAATTCTATATTTAAAATATATTCTGCAAAGTGCAAGTAGGCTAAATATTTGAACAGTATATAAGTAATATGTTTTATTATACATATTATGGATTCTGAGAAAAATACAGATAAAATAATAAAGCTGAAAATGTGCATATTTGCATATTAAATTGACCATTTTTTCTCCACAGAACTGGAGCTTTTGGTCCATTATTAATCAAATAAGGACTCAAATGTTGCGTGACTTGTGCACTTCACAGTGGAGTCCCTCAACCATCCAGTCAGAGGTTAAAAAATTATTGAACAACCCTGTGAGTAACAACATTCATAGTGAGGCTCAAGAGTGCATTAAATGTTATGATGCCCCTGCATTGTATCCCAACAATGTCCCTTTATTGTGGTTTTGAAGAATTTAAATTAGCATTATAATAAAACATAATGGATACTAATTAGACTAACATATATTTAACATTTTTAAAACTATATATTAATTAAATTTGGATATTTCATTTATGATATATTTAGTTAATTAAGTCATGATTCTATACAATCTCTTTCCAAATTGAAGACTGTAGGTAATGTGGTTGAACATAAAATGTGCAAACCTTTCCTGCTGTAAACTTACTGACAGAATTGACTATAGAACAGTCAGGAGTTTAAGGAACTGTTTTGGAAGTGGCTTTTTTTTTTTGATGACTATGTGATTGTCAGAAGGATGGGGTTGAGTTATCACATGCTGTGTAAGAGGACTTACAGATAATTTAATATCCCTTTTAATGAAGTAATTGATATCCAGGATGTAAATAGATGGCAGGTCACATTAAATTCTTTTCAGTGCTTCCCAGCCAGCAATGTATGACTGTCTAATTGACAATTTCTGTGCTATGATGGAGTCTAAATCCAGAACGAAACTCCACATTTTTGTTGTTTCCATTCATATGGGGTCTATGTCTTCTTATGGTTCTTTGCTTACTCATCATAGAAACTTCCCTGTGTGGTTACAGTCCCTGGTGGGATAAAACCAGGAATAGCTTTGTGCATCCAAGGGGTTGTTAGTGAAAGGGATGGAAGGTATGTATACATAGTGCACACACACACACACACACACATGCACACACACACACACACACACACACACACACCCCTCAACACATGTCCTGCAGTACTGTATTTCATTGTGCGATCTCATTGAGCATGTGCTTGATGGATAATATCAACTTTACTTTTGTTCACAGCTTTTCCTTTGATCATAGAACTGGGACCAGTAGTCGTGATGACATTGCTTTTCAATTAATGCTTAAGCCCAGTTTTTATGTAAAATGTAACTACAGACAGAGTGGATATTGGGGTACAAGCGACGATTATAATGAGTGCTGTTTATCCAAGGGTTCACACTTTGTTTTCTTCATTGTCATCACAAAAGCAGGCTATGAGGTATGGAGATTTAAAAAAATAAGTGGAGAAATTCAAATAGATAATGTAAGCAATTTTAACAAATCTTTTCTTTTCAGGTGTATTTGAATGGCCGGAGGTACTGCTTATACAAGCACTATATACCAGTGAATAATGTGAAGGTACTTCACATTGAAGGACATGTCATTATAAACAGCGTTGGTTTTGTTTCGGTAAGTCAGATTTCTGTTTTGTCCAAAAAAACAGCCTTCATGTAGAAACTGTAATGAATTTCCGGGTTACTCAACTGCACTATTTGATCAGGTACTATTAGTACATTTATTGAAGGGATGTATTTATTTATAATCGCACTATCCGGTGTCACCCAGATGAGGAGGGGTTCCCTTTTGAGTCTGGTTCCTCTCAAGGTTTTTTCCTGGTATCATCTCAGGGAGTTTTTCCTTCCACCATCACCTCTGGCAGCTCATTAGAGATAAATTCATACATTTAAAAATTTTATCCCAAATGTTTGTATTTATTTAAAACCACTATACAAATACATTTGAATTTAATTGAATTCGATATTTCAAATAGTGCATAGATTACCTGCACAGGATTTTTGTCTGATCAAACTTTTAAACATCTGTATTAATACATTAATCTGTATTATCTGGGGGTGCATGGGGGCTTATTGGTTAGCACGTTCGCATCACACCTCCAGGGTCCGGCGTTCGATTCCCGCCGGGGCCATGTGTGTGCGGAGTTTGCATGTTCTCCCCGTGATGCGGGGGTTTCCTCCGGGTGCTCCGGTTTCCTCCCCCAGTCCAAAGACATGCATGGTAGGCTGATTGGCGTGTCTAAAGTGTCCGTAGTGTATGAATGGGTGTGTGAGGGTGAGTGTGATTGTGCCCTGCGATGGACTGGCACCCTGTCCAGGGTGTACCCCGCCTTGTGCCCGATGCCTCCTGGGATAGGCTCCAGGTTCCCCCGCGACCCTGAAAAGGAGTAAGTGGTTGAAGATGGATGGATGGATGGATGTATTATCTGTATGGATAATTTTCATTAATAAGCATTCTATTTCTTCTCCCCAGAACTGGAGTGAATCTACCTTTGGTAAAGAACAATGTTCGGGCATCTCACACTGGGAGCTTTCTAACATCCAATCACATGTGAAATATCCACTCTGTAAACCTGTGAGTAACAAGCACTTCAAAACTAATTTAGAAATGCAAAATTCTCATTATCATTTGAAGAATTACTAAATGTAAATCATTAAATGCAAAGAAAGAAAAGTAATTAGAAATATTTCATGGCTTTCACAATTTGTATGATTCTAACAGAACCAGCCCTATTTGTACCCAATCCATGGAGGATTGAAACCTGGATTGGCTCTATTCTTCCAAGGGGTAGTTCCTTTAGGCTCCAGAGGGTATGCTCTTAAAATATTGCACACAAAAATCCTTAACTGTAACACAGAAGCAAAAGCAAACAAACAAACAAAGAATATCAAACACAATATAAAATATAAAGCACATTAGTTCAAAGGTTTCTGATACACTCATGTACAGCTATTAAAAGAAATATCAGTTTTCTTTCATATACTGAAATGTGCATATCCTTTGCAGCTTTGAAATAAATCAAAAGGCTGGGCCACGTGAACATGATAAAAACATCTTCCACTTCAAGACTTACCTATCAGTTGTGGTCTGTAATACCTTCGGTAGTACTGGATGGGAGAAAGAACAAATTGAAAAGGATGCCATATTTGCTGAAGGGGAAGCCTTTGATATTTTCATGCTAACTAGTCCAGGACACTATGATGTGAGAAGTTTAAAGAAGCAATATGAGTTTAAACAATTTAATTAAATAAAGTCAAGAATGTTATATTAAATCTTTTCTTTTACCTGTTTAGGTAATTGTAAATGGACGCCAATTTTGTACGTTCAAAGAACGTATACCAATGAGGGAAGTGTCCATAATTGAAATTTCAGGAAATGTCTTCATGAACACATTTGCCATTATTCAAGTAAGTCATTGTCATATAGTGAAACAGTTAATTGTCTGAATACTATTAATTGATTGTGTGCTACTTTTTGGAAGAAATACTGTTTATTTTGAGATATACATCCTTTTCGTGGTGAGAAAGCATGATAAGAATATCATTAAAATGTAATCAAATTAAAGTATTTCCAATTAAAATGTTAAATATTTATTAATACATTAATACATTCATCATTATTTTTAAAGTATTGCCTACTTTATGAGTTCTCATGTAATATTAATGATTGAAGGTTTTTTTTATTAGAACTTATCTGTTCCCCCCCCCCCCCCCTCATTAGATGGATAATGCTAATCTGAGCCTTGACGTTTCAGCCCTTATGTGAGGCCCCACTGTTATCACCAGGAGCCTTGAGGTTGACCTTGGTTCGTGTATTGGTTTGTGCAAATGATCTAATGGTGGTGACATTTAGTGGTCACATAAGCATTCATAAAAGTCTGGGCTTACGGCTTTTAAAATATTATATGATATGATTTTATTGTAAACAATATGCTGATGATAAATTATTGATTTGATTTGTGTTAACCTTTATTAATGTGTCTAGGATGGTGGAAGGACAGATGTCTGTGGGTCATTTTGTTAGATAATAAATGGTAAATGGTCTGCATTTATATAGCGCTTTTTAACCTTAGTGTCTCTCTACAAAGGGAATATTGAGTATTCTTGGTAAATTTGCAGGACCTAAAATCCCATGTTCCAGTATAGTAATTTGAAGAATTATTTAAAGAAATGTGTATGAGTTTAAAACTTCCTTTTAGGTTGTGTTTGTGTGTGTTTGCATTTAATTAAAATTCATTTCATTTCAGATTGAAAATGTTTGTATTTATTTTTGTCTTTAAATTAATTTGCTTTAATTTTTCTTTACTGATATATACTTTATTTCTTTAGCATTATATAAGATTTGTTGCATGCTTATACATTATGCTATCATTTTCAGCCCTGCTTTGTGGGGTAAAAAGATTGTGAGATCGAATTATCTGAATATTTATGTGAAAGAATCTGTCAAATTTGGTTAATAATTCATATCAAGAATATTTTTGTAATTTCCTTGCAGGTTTCCTAAATGAATGAACAAAATACATTTTTCCACTCTGCATAGTTTCCTGCACTATAACTATTAAATATGATATTCATGCTGTGCAGCGTAGGCCTACAATTATTACAGTATATATACAGTGAAAGCTGTAAGACTGTAGAATGTCACATAAAGAGGCTGAGCTCAATACAAGTGCAGGTAATTGTGCTTTAATAAGAACAGTTAGAAAAATCCAAAACATGCTAAACAGAATCGAGATCAATACACTGGCTTAAGTCAGGTGGTAAATGGTAAATGGCGCACTTATATAGCGCTTTACACTGTGTCTCATTCACCCATTCACACACACACACTACTTTTAATTTTTACTACTGGGGTAAATAGGCAGGGAGAAGGGGGGTCAGGAGGGGTAAGAGAGAGACATCAAGTCTAGATCTCCTATTTATAGCCCCTCCTTAATTGCTTTGTTCAGCGCCGTGCCTGTGCAGGTAATTACTCTGAACATAGAGTCACATAGAAAGAGTGAGAGTGAGAGAGGAAATAGGGTACTTTGGTGCTGTGATGATAACACGGAAAAGGAAATTACCAATAAATATAATGACATCACTTCATTTTAACGAGGCATTCATTTTTTTTTAGAATGCATACTATGATAAATTCTTAATGGATAATTCTACATGCAAATGCAAATGTTGTTAGCGCAAATTAATGTATACAGTAAATATGTAGTCCACTGTAACATTACAGCTCTAGTATTTCGGAAAAGCATTTGCTCTAATAAAACCTTTTGATAAATGTGTTCTATGGGAACTCTGGTTTATTTTAAGGAGAATACTTTTGCATGCAGATTTAATGATGTAGATGAAACGGCCAGACTGGTTCAAGCAAACTACTTAAGGTAGCTTGTAATTGTACTGCTTTTTCCCTTGCAACCTTTTGATGTGGTTGGCTCATAAATGCTTATACTATGTTTAGTTGGTCTAAGTCGGTCTTGAATTCACCCATCCAAAACAAGAATTATTTCTCCAAGTTGAGCTGAAAAAAGAAAAATGCTTTAATACATACTGAAGTTAGTATTCTCCATATTTGTTTTTCTGAAAACAGGGGGGACTTCTATACTGAGTATGAGAAACTCAAAATTTTATCCTTAAGACAAAAGTCGAAAGCAGACCACATGACTGGAAACGAAATAAATTACCAATATAAAGAGAAACACATGATTATGTGCCCCCCCCCCATATTTTCCATATTTGTCCCCCATATTTATGAAATGAGCAATAGTTATAAAAGTAGTTCAGTATGCTACTTTAAAATTTAACCCTACGTCACCCCAGCCACAATCATCTACCACATAGATATAATTTACTGTCCCTACGACTCCAGAGCAAAGTATCAAAGATGTAATAATCTCTTTAACAGCCACATTTTTGAGGACACACACACACACACACACCTTATTTCATAGTATTTTGCTTTCATACTGTGTGTTTAGAAGGTAAAAGCTATTTGTTGATAAAGCTTTTAATGATAAATATTTTATAATCTTGCTTGTGTTCTCATGCAGTCTCTCTGTACATCATTTTCCATTTGAATGATAAACCCTGCCATAACTTCCAAGCTTCCATGCCTAAATCCCCCCCCCCCCCCCAGAAATGAGTGGTAGCTGAGACATCATGGAGCAAATGTAAAGATTGTGTGGCTTATGAATAGTCATTACTCCTTCAATTAGGAGTAGGTGTTGCCAGTTGGTTTGCATGCTCTGACACATTAGTGTATAGTGAATGACTGAAAGATCAAGCCTTGAGGTTTTCAGCTATTATTTCTGGCATTGTTGAGGTGCAGCATGGTTTATACTTGCTTGACCCAGCTGTTGAGGGTCAGGAAAAGTTTTATACACATTATTCTATTTTAATACACACACTGCATTTCAAGAACATTATTTCATTTTGGCATTGTTCTTTGTTTAACAGTGTCACTCACATTTGCCAAAAGAAAATTACATTAAAAAAAGAAATACAAATGGAAGCGATATTACTTTTTGCCATATACATTTTATTGAGGTATCTTTCAAGATAAAGTAGGAAATAAATAAATAGGTAAATTTATACTTTTTGTCTTGTTAGAGGTATACAACCTTAAAGTGTCTTTTATTTTTATACAGTACTGCAATTATAGTAATACAATGTTATAGTTAGAGTTGCATTTCATGGGAAATATCTCTTTTATTTGTGCAATTGTGGTGTTTTATTCTGCCTCTTGAAACTCCATCACTGTATGTGTGCTTTCAACTTCATCTTATGTTTCTAACTGCTGGGGTTTTTGGAGTCTATAAATTACCCAAACAACATTCGGTGTCCTCTGAACATTATCTGAACTTCCACCAAGCGCTGCCAATCCTCTGTACAGGTTTAACAGCTTGAATTGGTTGACACCAGAAAACAGTGAAATCCACACTTCAGATTTTACCTTTAAACTCTTAACTTGATATTTAGTGGAGCAACAAAAGTAGGCGTATTTTCTTTTGCAGAGTATTTGATGGCAACTGTCACTGAAACAAGGCAAAGATGAGGAAGCATCTCAGCTACCCATATTTAATGGTATGTGTATTTTAAGGAGGAGGTATTAGTTACCCTTTAGGGAAACAGAATGTTAAAATTAAGCTTTTGGAAAATACAGTATACACACAAGTTAGTAGACAGTTACAATTACAAACTGCATTTTTAATGCAAACACTTCAGTACAGGCTAGTACAGTTCTGTTCTAGCCTAGTCCTTCAGAATTTCACTGGGATTTCGGACATGGTTATTTGGCTTGCACATGACAGGCATAAATACAAGAATGGTATTAATAGAAGCAAATATCAAGGCATTTGAAAATAGACTCTGAGAGACATATACCATAGTTTAATCCTACTTGCATCTATTTTGTACAAGTGCAAAAATAAATAAATACCTGCAATCAACAGACAGATTTTAGCATAATCACATCCCACTTGAACTAATGCATACATGATAAATTACAAATCACTTGAAGACTATGCCTGAGCACCACTTATAATGAGCTGCATATGTTCATATGGTTCTTGAACAATCTTTACAATGTCAAGGATGATATTGTTAAATAAAAAAAAGATGAACCTGAGTATTCGCTAATGAACAAAGGGCTTATCTGTATTAAAATGATTCAAAACTCTACATAGTATACAAGTATATATGAATATCCTACCAAATTTATGTACATCAATAAAATATGATAAACACATTTAATGTTTTAAGTAAATATCAAATAAAGTAAATGTTGATCATGATTTAAATAAAATTGTAATGTATGCATGTTATAAATACATTATTGTAAGATTTTATTTTAGAAATGGTGCCTCTGTTGTGCTGTGACAGTACAAATCTATACTATAATATATATAATATAATATTTAATGTATAATATATAATGTATAATGTATATTACAAAATCCAACTATAATATATAGGATATTTATAAGATCCATAGAGCTGATTATCCCTTAAGTTTCTAACAGCTGTATATGTAATGCTGACATTATTTATAGACCTATTTGTATTTGAACTTGGAAGGATGGATAAGACACATGTGAAGTGACCAGTCAAATAGCTATAAGAATGTAATAATAAATAATTGTAACACTATTAATTTTTTTTTTTAAACACCACAGACCCGTTTTTTGCATAACAGACACCATTTTGATAACCACTGTTCTAGTTTATTGAAATCACAAAAAGGCATACAATAAGGTACATATTTAGCAACCAGGTATACTTCTGTAAGAGCATTGCCATTCTGGCATTCGACACTACAAACAGATCTCAGGAAATAGTTTCCTAAAGTTCCTGACAGAACCACATTTTAAAATTGAAAGGTCTACTTCAGTACATTTTAATAGCATATATGCACTTAGGTAAACTCTCATGACTTCAGCAAGTCATATTCAAGGGGAGGTTCACACAGCAAAAGACCCATATAAGGGTTGAAAAAGAAATGTATTGAAAGAAATGAGAAAGAGCTCCACCCAGTGTTGAAGGCTCACAACATTAAAATAATATTGCATGTCAGTGGATGTTAATCTGCATTAAGCAAGCTGTACTGATTTAAACATTACATACTCTATATGAACTTACAAATTAAGAAAAAATGAATAATATTCGCCTCTAAACTTTCCCTTACAAATGACAAACTAAGAAATTTCAGGTGAAATAAAACTTTCTTAACAAATTTATGAAAATGCCACAACTAAACAAAATAATTGCTTAAAGAAATTTGTGTTTTAATATAGCACCTATAAACATTAAAAAATATATTTTATAAACTGTGTAAAGCATCATAAAATAAATTTTTAATTATTTTAAATGAAAATTTTTTCACAGTGCTATATTTATAAAATTGGAATTCAGTTTTATTTGTATCATGCTTTTTGACAATGGACATAAAAGCAGTTGTGTAGAGATCTGGTTATAATGTAGGTACCTCCCAAAAATGCAGCTGAAAAAATGGCGTGCTTGCTACATATTTGGGTAAATTCAATGGAAAACTACATTTCACATAATCCTTTGTTTTAGGGTGAGTTGTAATTTGTTTTAGGGAGTAGTCTAAGCCAATACGTTTCCTGTTTAATTACACTCGTAGCCAATCACAGATCACCTTTATTGGGGAGTGGAGAAAAGAGAGGACAGGTGAGGAGGACTTGGAGGGAATGACACGCGGGAAAAGAAAATGGAGTTTTAATGCCAAAGTGACGATGTTTGTAGACTAAAGTACACTTGTTGCCAACGGAAAGACTGGGATCCAACGTACGAGCAGCAAAAAAAAAAAAACAAAAAAAACTGCGTGCGAATAGCTCAAACGGTTGCCAAGATATTTGCGTTTAAAGTTCGGTTAAGTTAGGACCATGATCCTCTCCGTCTCGCCTAAATCTCTGTCT
Source organism: Ictalurus furcatus (assembly GCF_023375685.1). Classification (NCBI taxonomy): domain Eukaryota; kingdom Metazoa; phylum Chordata; class Actinopteri; order Siluriformes; family Ictaluridae; genus Ictalurus; species Ictalurus furcatus. The sequence continues at coordinate 29,394,648 of NC_071270.1, forward strand.
CAGCAAATCAGCATCACCCGGTGTTTTATTTGGCCGAAACTAGGTTATGATTAAGTATTTTATTTACTTATTCTATGTATTAGTATATTATAATCCTTATTGCATTTATTTCACGTGTTATTTATTTACCTATTATCATATTATTACTACTTTATTTATTTTTTACGGTTTAAGCGTTTGAAGATAAGTTATGAGCCGGTTAGGATTAAATTACAATTAGGTTATTAATTTAATTGTTTATGAACGTGTGTGTGATTGAACTTTAACTTGAAATAAGCCTTTAATCCATTCATAAAAATACATGTGTGGAGTTCTGAGGTTTAAGTGGACTTCTTCGCGATCTCTGTGTTTAAAGTGCACTCTGACTTCCGGTATTTTAGCGGTGGAAAAACGCTCCAGATCGCACAAAATAACAATCTTAAAATTAGATCTTCGCAGCGATTGTGTTTCTGTACTGTGTCTTAATCTAACCAGGGTGTTGATTTTGCTACGAATCAGATAATTTAAAAAAATATATATATTTTTCGCTGTACGACCGGCGCGATCAGCAAGACTGATCAGTGGGAGCGATCCTACGTGCACCCGCTGAATTATGTATTGGATCCATTGATAAAGCATTACGTGGGTAAAGTTTTGAGGTTTTAATCACTTTCGGTGCGATCTCTGTGTTTAAAGTGCGCTCTGACTTCCGGTATTTTAGCCACGAAAAACGCTCCAAAGCGCGCAAAATAATTATTTTAGAATTAAATCTTCGCACCGATTATATTTCTGTACTGTGTCTTAATCTAACCAGGGTGTTGATTTTGCTTCGAAACGGATTTTTTTGTAATTATTTTTAATATTTTTTCGTGGTACGGTCGGCGCGGCCAGCGGAAGTGAACTTCTGAGAGCCACCCCACGTGTCCCCGCTGTAATATGTATTGGATCCAATGAAGAGACATTACGTGAGTGACGTCTTGAGGTTTATATAGGCTTCGGAGCGATCTCTGTGTTTAAAGTGCGCTCTGACTTCCGGTTTTTTAGGCGTGGCAAAACGCTCCAAATCGCGCAAAATAACTATTCTAAAATAAAATTTTCGTAGCGATTATATTTCCGTACCGTGTCTTAATCTAACCAGGGTGTTGTGTTCGCTTCGAGTTGGATAATTTTTTAATATTTTTCCGCGGTACGGCTGGTATGATCAGCTAGAACTTGGGGAGGAATACGACGTGCTTACACTAAGGTATTTATTAAATCCCCTGATAAAGCATTACATGAGAAGTTATTTGAGGAATTAGGTCATTTATTTATTTATTTATTTAACTAATTAATTTTTTATGCTGATAGTTTGTGGTTTGAGATAGGTTATGAATCAGTTATAATGTGTTGTAGTTAGGTTATAAATAGGTTAGGGTTAGGATTAGGTTTAAACTAAGTTATTTAGTTATTTAAGTTATTTATTTATTTGTTTATTTCATTTTTCGTTTATTTACTTATTTATTTATTTTTTTCTATTTATGGTGTGGGATAGGTTATGATTTGGTTGTAATTATTAATTAGGTTATAATTAGGTTAGATTACGATTATGGCAGTGTTCGATTATGATACGGTTAGGGTTAATTTATTTATTTAGGTAGGATTAAGCTATAACCCCTGGTCCAGGCTTTGGTGGGGGGAATTGGGCAAGACCTTGTGGCCGTTGGTTGTGCAGTTGAACATAGAAGTCATTTTTAGGTCTAAGTTGTTACCCCTGAGTGAGGCTTTGCTGACGATATTTGGCTATAATTTTACCCGACCTTGGGCTTTCCTTTCTTCTTTTATCTGCCGTGAATGTAGGAGTTGTTTTTAGGTCTAAGTTGTTACCCCTGAGTGAGGCTTTGCTGACGATATTTGGCTATGATTCTACCCGACCTTGGGCTTTCTTCTTTTATCTGCAGTGAATGTAGCAGTCGTTTAGGTCTAGGTTGTTACCCTGAGTGAGGCTTTGGTGAAGATATTTGGCTATGATTTTACTCAAAATTGGGCCTTCTTCTTTCCTGTTGGTTGTTTCTTCCATAACGCTGGGTTCTCACGTGACGGTGTCGTGTTGAGATTGGTTTCCAGCATGTTTTATCCTGCATGTCAGAATGATAAGTCGGTTGATTGTTTTCTCTTAACGCTGGGTTCTGTCGTGCCAGTGTCATGTCAAGATCGGTTTCCAGCAGGTTTTTATCCTGCATGTCGGAATGATAGGTTAAGCTGAATAAAGAGTGGACTACCTGTCTGGGCAGTACATTCACCATGCATGTCTGGGCTTGTTTCTGCTCACCTATCCCATAGTCTCTCTGTCCCTTAGTCAAAAGGGCACGAGACTGGACAGGTGTGGTCGATGGATATGATCGTCGTCAAAGCTCGTGGTCCACCAATGACTAAGGCTACTTTGATTCAGATAGTGTGCTTGGTCCGAAGGCTTTGGCTGGGTTAGGTTTTGGTAAGAATACAATGATCCCCCCATTACAATAATTCATTGCATGGTTGAATAGGGGACCAAGGAGGTGCACGGGCCGACGCTTGTTAAGCACAGCTTTTGTTCGTGCAGCAGACCCCGGCTTGGCGTCTGCTGATTTAACAAGTCTAACCGAGCCTAACTCGATTAGGTTTTTCAGTTAGTTAGGGTTGGGGTTGTGGTTAGCAGTTAGGGTTGGGGTTATGGTTAGCGGTTAGGGTTAGGAGGTTAGGGTTAAGGTTAGGGTTAGGGTTAGGGGGTTGGGGTAGGGTTAGCGGTTAGGGTTAGGGTTGGGATCAGGGTAGGCGCTAACCTGTATGCACTGGCCATCTTATGTCGCTCACTCCACTGGGTTTCTCCCCCATGTCAGCCGGTCCATTCCCACCATTCTTTTTGGTGAGTGTTTGTTGAGCCTGAGGACTAAGTGAGTGTTTGTTGAGCCTGTTAGGCTGTAGTGGAGTGACACGGATTCCCCTTCGTGCATCGGAACTGTCCCGTTCGCACTCCCCTCGGTCCCTGATAGGGATAGGGTCTTTTTCCTGTCTGGTACAGGAGTTTGGGCGAACGCTAGGAGCGTGTCGTACTTCTGGGGAGGCCGGGAAGTTAAGAGAAATGTCCGAAAGGCTGCCTGCGTCCTCGTCACCGACGGAGGACACATCGCTCTGCGGGTCAGTCATCGTAGACCTCGTTTGGGACCGTTTTGCTCTCTGCGGGGTGGATGTTTCAGACTCCTGTTCGGCCTCTGAGGTTTCGAACAGAGTCTCGAGGTTCAGCGGAGCTACCATTATCTCCGCATACTGTTTGGCCTCGTCGACCGTCTGGTGTTTGAGTTTTGTACCAAAGGTACGTTCGGCCCACTGGGTGGCTTTGTCGAAGGAATGGTCCAACCCTTCGCATCCAATCTGTTCGAGCTTGTTTCCCTCTTCAGACAGTGCTTTTGTGTAGTGGCTATTCAGAATGTTAATGGTGTTCTGAGCCCACTTTTTTGCATTGTCCTCAATGAGGGCTTGTGTGGTGGTATTTGGCAAAGCCGGTTTGATTACCTCTGACAGGTATTTTACAATTTTGCCGATCGCCAGAGGCTGCCCTTGGCGGATGTTGTTCATATGATGTTTCAATTTTATGATTTTGAACGACGTGCTGACTGAGTCAATATGAGGGTCTGTAGACTGTTTTGGCTTTTGGTTCTGCCTGTGATGTGATTTTTGTTTTTCGGGTGCGAGCGCACCATATACTGGGGCACCAAGGTACAGGGCCTCGAACGGGCCCGGGATTCAAAAGATTGCGGCCTGTCAGGCCGACAATCAAAGTCACGATAGTAAGTAGGGGCTGTGCTCCTACGGCCTCCGTATTTGACCATCTCCGCGTAGGAGAGCACTCTTTCCCCCTGTGCACGATGCTCTATGTCGCGGTGGGAATGGGGCGTAGGCCGAGCCATACCCTGGACGGCACGTTTGCGTCCGCGTGTGACCATAGTCCAACTGTCTCTCTCTGGCCAAACCATGGTTTAAGAGTCTTATTCTTTTTAATATATATGTGTACGTGTGTTCGTAGACTTGTTGTGGATCTAAATTAATCAAGTTGGACCTTTTTTCTATGTTCTAAGTGTGAGAGGATTCTTGGGGAGAATGGAACCAGGTAAGTAGGCTTTTTTTTTTTAATGTTTTTTGTGTTCTCAGGTAAGTAGGATCTTAATTAGTATCATGTACTTTTTTATTTTCAGGAAAATAGGGCTCGATTTGTGTTAGGTGCTTTTTAAGTTTCAGGGAAGTAGGGCTTAATTGTGTATTATATACTATATTATCAAGTGTATTTTGAGGAATTTTTATTTCAGGTCAATAGGGCTTAATTTGTATTATGTGCTTTTTAATTTTCAGGGAAGTAGGGGTTAATTTGTATTAGATACCTGTTATTTTCCCGGTTAATAGGGCTTAATTTGTATTATATACTTTGTTATCAATTGTATTTTGAGGAATTTTTTCACATGAATCAGTGGAATCACTTTCCTTGAATTCTGGTGTGAGGAAAAATTAACAAGTCGTTGCAAGGTTTCGGTACTAGTGGAACCTTCTTCAGGCAGGCTTGTTATGATTTGAAATTAATTAACTGAATAGATTGAGGATCAAAAGAGTATGAGTAGTGTTTAAAGGCTTTCTCTCAAAGAGCTAGAAGCAGATTAACTGAATAGATTGAGGATCAAAAGAGTATGAGTAGTGTTTAAAGGCTTTCTCTCAAAGAGCTAGAAGCAGTGAGTGAGCTTTTGCCTCCTGCACTGTCCCTTTTTATAGTATAGGGGGCAGGACTCTGTTTGAATGGGCCAACAGGGGGCTGTCCCATGTTTTAGGTTTGAATGGGCCAATAGGAGGCTCTCCCATGTTTTTGTGGTTTTTGAAAGATAACAGCCAAGGGCCAATCAGAAAATTAGCTGTTTTAATCATCTGTAGTGGGGCTTTTTGCATTATTTTATTTAGATTTTAAAGTAATAGTATTATTTATTAAATTACTGTTTCCCACTTAGATACTGTGGGTTTTCACAGTATTTATTTATTTCTCCATTTAGGTTTCAATTGTTTTAATCTCTTTTTTAATTATTTTTTCTCCTTCTTTCAAGGGATTCTAGGGTGGCATAGGTATGCATCTCCCTGGGTCTGTCCTTATTTGGAGTTGTAATTAATCAAATAATGATTCTTATGAACAGGCCGACCAGAAGGAAAAAGAACAGTAGAGCGAATTGCAAGCATGAGGCACGAGCTGATTAGGGTTGGGGTTATGGTTAGCGGTTAGGGTTAGGGTTAGGGGGTTAGGGTTAGGGTTAGGTTTTTGAATTGCTTGTTTCTTAATTAAAGCCCCCTGATTCAGGTTAATTGTGCACTGGCACATCTAAATCTTCCTTCTCTTTTGTCATCTGTAATACTCTCAGGGTTTTATTCTGTCTTTGTGTATGAGGAATGGACTGTGTATTTATCATTTTCTGATTTAAAAATGGACTATTTGGTTTTTACTGGACTATGTGTCTATCCAGTTGGGGTTGGGGTCAGGCATGGGGTTCAAAGGTTAGGGTTAGGGTTGGGGTTAGGGTCAGCGATGGGGTTCAAAAGGTTGGGTTTAGGGTTTGGGTTGGGGTCAGGGGTTAGGGTTAGGGTTAGGGGGTTAGGGTTAGGGGTTAGGGTCAGGGGGTTAGGTTTTTGAATTGTTTATTTCTTAAGTAAAGCCCCCTGATTCAGGTTAAATGTGCACTGGCACATCTCCATCTTCCTTCTCTTTTGTCGTCTGTAATATTCTCCGTGTTTTATTCTGTCTTTGTGTATGAGGAATGAACTGTGTATTTATCAAAAAAATGGATTATTTGGTTTTTAGTGGCCTATGTGTCTGTCCTTTTCTGATAAAAAATCGGACTATTCAGGCTTACGGTGAGGCTTAGGCTCAGGAATGAAGTTTAAAAATGGACAGATGGTTAGGCTTAGGGTCGGGGTCAGGCATGGGGTTCAAGGGTTAGGGTTGGGGTTAGGGTCAGCGATGGGGTTCAAAAGGTTGGGTTTAGGGTTTGGGTTGGGGTCAGGCATAGGGTTCAAAGGTTATGGTTAGGGTTAGGGTCAGCGGTGGGGTTAGGGTTAGGGGGTTAGGGTTAGGGGGGTTAGGGTTAGGGGTTAGGGTTAGCGGTTAGGGTTGGGGTTTGGGTTAGCGGTTAGGGTTAGGGGGTTAGGGTTAGGTTTTAGGGTTAAGGTTAAGTTAGGGGGTTAGGGTTAGGTTTTAGGGTTAAGGTTAAGTAGGGGGTTAGGGTTAGGTTTTAGGGTTAAGGTTAAGTAGGGGGTTAGGGTTAGGTTTTAGGGTTAAGGTTAAGTAGGGGGTTAGGGTTAGGTTTTAGGGTTAAGGTTAAGTAGGGGTTAGGGTTAGGGGGTTAGGGGTTAGGGTCAGGGTTAGGGGTTAGGGGGTTAGGGTTAGGGGGTTAGGGTTAATGTTAGGATTAGGGTTAGGGTAGGGTTAGGGGTTAGGGTTAGGGTTTAGGGTTAGGGGTTAGGGTTAGGGGGTTAGGGTTAGGGGGTTAGGGTTAGGGGTTAGGGTTAGGGTCAGGGTCAGGGTTAGGGTTAGGGTTGGGGTTATGGTTAGCGGTTAGGGTTAGG
>NC_071271.1:0-90000 GCF_023375685.1 Ictalurus furcatus
ACCTATTCCAATTTGTTATTTTTCACATATTTACACATCATATAGTACTATGAAATGTTTCTGACCTAAAATATTACGAAATATGATTGTTTACATTAAAATGTAAAAGTTGATGTTAAAGTGTGATAAGGTGAAAAAAGTGACATTTTAATGTCTAGAAAGTCACTTTTCATCAAAAGTACAATAACAAAACTAGTTCCCATTTATCTTGTGTCCCCATACACACTTGTGCTCTTTATACGCTCAAAACGCTATACAGCGCTTCAGAAGGCGCTAGGAGCAAAGGAAAGTGGTTTTTCTAACAAACTCATATAATCAATGGCCCTACCTATTCCAATTTGTTATTTTTCACATATTTACACATCATATAGTACTATGAAATGTTTCTGACCTAAAATGTTACGAAATATGATTGTTTACATTAAAATGTAAAAGTTGATGTTAAAGTGCGATGAGGTAAAAAAAGTGACATTTTATGTTCACAAAGTCACTTTTCATCAAAAGTACAATAACAAAACTAGTTCCCATTTATCCTTTGTCCCCATACACACTTGTGCTCTTTATACGCTCAAAACGCTATACAGCGCTTCAGAAGGCGCTAGGAGCAAAGGAAAGTGGTTTTTCTAACAAACTCATATAATAAATGGCCTTACCTATTCCAATTTGTTATTTTTCACATATTTACACATCATATAGTACTATGAAATGTTTCTGACCTAAAATATTACGAAATATGATTGTTTACATTAAAATGTAAAAGTTGATGTTAAAGTGTGATAAGGTGAAAAAAGTGACATTTAATGTCTAGAAAGTCACTTTTCATCAAAAGTACAATAACAAAACTAGTTCCCTTTTATCCTGTGTACCCGTACACACTTGTGCTCTTTATACGCTCAAAACGCTATACAGCGCTTCAGAAGGCGCTAGGAGCAAAGGAAAGTGGTTTTTCTAACAAACTCATATAATCAATGGCCCTACCTATTCCAATTTGTTATTTTTCACATATTTACACATCATATAGTACTATGAAATGTTTCTGACCTAAAATGTTACGAAATATGATTGTTTACATTAAAATGTAAAAGTTGATGTTAAAGTGTGATAAGGTGAAAAAAGTGACATTTAATGTCTAGAAAGTCACTTTTCATCAAAAGTACAATAACAAAACTAGTTCCCTTTTATCCTGTGTACCCGAACACACTTGTGCTCTTTATACGCTCAAAACTCTATACAGCGCTTCAGAAGGCGCTAGGAGCAAAGGAAAGTGGTTTTTCTCACAAACTCATATAATCAATGGCCCTACCTATTCCAATTTGTTATTTTTCACATATTTACACATCATATAGTACTATGAAATGTTTCTGACCTAAAATGTTACGAAATATGATTGTTTACATTAAAATGTAAAAGTTGATGTTAAAGTGCGATAAGGTGAAAAAAGTGACATTTATGTCTAGAAAGTCACTTTTCATCAAAAGTACAATAACAAAACTAGTTCCCATTTATCGTGTGTCCCCATACACACTTGTGCTCTTTATACGCTCAAAACGCTATACAGCGCTTCAGAAGGCGCTAGGAGCAAAGGAAAGTGGTTTTTCTAACAAACTCATATAATCAATGGCCCTACCTATTCCAATTTGTTATTTTTCACATATTTACACATCATATAGTACTATGAAATGTTTCTGACCTAAAATGTTACGAAATATGATTGTTTACATTAAAATGTAAAAGTTGATGTTAAAGTGCGATAAGGTGAAAAAAGTGACATTTAATGTCTAGAAAGTCACTTTTCATCAAAAGTACAATAACAAAACTAGTTCCCTTTTATCCTGTGTACCCGAACACACTTGTGCTCTTTATACGCTCAAAACGCTATACAGCGCTTCAGAAGGCGCTAGGAGCAAAGGAAAGTGGTTTTTCTAACAAACTCATATAATCAATGGCCCTACCTATTCCAATTTGTTATTTTTCACATATTTACACATCATATAGTACTATGAAATGTTTCTGACCTAAAATATTACGAAATATGATTGTTTACATTAAAATGTAAAAGTTGATGTTAAAGTGTGATAAGGTGAAAAAAGTGACATTTAATGTCTAGAAAGTCACTTTTCATCAAAAGTACAATAACAAAACTAGTTCCCATTTATCTTGTGTCCCCATACACACTTGTGCTCTTTATACGCTCAAAACGCTATACAGCGCTTCAGAAGGCGCTAGGAGCAAAGGAAAGTGGTTTTTCTAACAAACTCATATAATCAATGGCCCTACCTATTCCAATTTGTTATTTTTCACATATTTACACATCATATAGTACTATGAAATGTTTCTGACCTAAAATGTTACGAAATATGATTGTTTACATTAAAATGTAAAAGTTGATGTTAAAGTGCGATGAGGTAAAAAAAGTGACATTTTATGTTCACAAAGTCACTTTTCATCAAAAGTACAATAACAAAACTAGTTCCCATTTATCCTTTGTCCCCATACACACTTGTGCTCTTTATACGCTCAAAACGCTATACAGCGCTTCAGAAGGCGCTAGGAGCAAAGGAAAGTGGTTTTTCTAACAAACTCATATAATAAATGGCCTTACCTATTCCAATTTGTTATTTTTCACATATTTACACATCATATAGTACTATGAAATGTTTCTGACCTAAAATATTACGAAATATGATTGTTTACATTAAAATGTAAAAGTTGATGTTAAAGTGTGATAAGGTGAAAAAAGTGACATTTAATGTCTAGAAAGTCACTTTTCATCAAAAGTACAATAACAAAACTAGTTCCCTTTTATCCTGTGTACCCGTACACACTTGTGCTCTTTATACGCTCAAAACGCTATACAGCGCTTCAGAAGGCGCTAGGAGCAAAGGAAAGTGGTTTTTCTAACAAACTCATATAATCAATGGCCCTACCTATTCCAATTTGTTATTTTTCACATATTTACACATCATATAGTACTATGAAATGTTTCTGACCTAAAATGTTACGAAATATGATTGTTTACATTAAAATGTAAAAGTTGATGTTAAAGTGTGATAAGGTGAAAAAAGTGACATTTAATGTCTAGAAAGTCACTTTTCATCAAAAGTACAATAACAAAACTAGTTCCCTTTTATCCTGTGTACCCGAACACACTTGTGCTCTTTATACGCTCAAAACTCTATACAGCGCTTCAGAAGGCGCTAGGAGCAAAGGAAAGTGGTTTTTCTCACAAACTCATATAATCAATGGCCCTACCTATTCCAATTTGTTATTTTTCACATATTTACACATCATATAGTACTATGAAATGTTTCTGACCTAAAATGTTACGAAATATGATTGTTTACATTAAAATGTAAAAGTTGATGTTAAAGTGTGATAAGGTGAAAAAAGTGACATTTTATGTCTAGAAAGTCACTTTTCATCAAAAGTACAATAACAAAACTAGTTCCCTTTTATCCTGTGTACCCGAACACACTTGTGCTCTTTATACGCTCAAAACGCTATACAGCGCTTCAGAAGGCGCTAGGAGCAAAGGAAAGTGGTTTTTCTAACAAACTCATATAATCAATGGCCCTACCTATTCCAATTTGTTATTTTTCACATATTTACACATCATATAGTACTATGAAATGTTTCTGACCTAAAATATTACGAAATATGATTGTTTACATTAAAATGTAAAAGTTGATGTTAAAGTGTGATAAGGTGAAAAAAGTGACATTTAATGTCTAGAAAGTCACTTTTCATCAAAAGTACAATAACAAAACTAGTTCCCTTTTATCCTGTGTACCCGAACACACTTGTGCTCTTTATACGCTCAAAACGCTATACAGCGCTTCAGAAGGCGCTAGGAGCAAAGGAAAGTGGTTTTTCTAACAAACTCATATAATCAATGGCCCTACCTATTCCAATTTGTTATTTTTCACATATTTACACATCATATAGTACTATGAAATGTTTCTGACCTAAAATATTACGAAATATGATTGTTTACATTAAAATGTAAAAGTTGATGTTAAAGTGTGATAAGGTGAAAAAAGTGACATTTAATGTCTAGAAAGTCACTTTTCATCAAAAGTACAATAACAAAACTAGTTCCCTTTTATCCTGTGTACCCGAACACACTTGTGCTCTTTATACGCTCAAAACTCTATACAGCGCTTCAGAAGGCGCTAGGAGCAAAGGAAAGTGGTTTTTCTCACAAACTCATATAATCAATGGCCCTACCTATTCCAATTTGTTATTTTTCACATATTTACACATCATATAGTACTATGAAATGTTTCTGACCTAAAATGTTACGAAATATGATTGTTTACATTAAAATGTAAAAGTTGATGTTAAAGTGTGATAAGGTGAAAAAAGTGACATTTAATGTCTAGAAAGTCACTTTTCATCAAAAGTACAATAACAAAACTAGTTCCCTTTTATCCTGTGTACCCGAACACACTTGTGCTCTTTATACGCTCAAAACGCTATACAGCGCTTCAGAAGGCGCTAGGAGCAAAGGAAAGTGGTTTTTCTAACAAACTCATATAATCAATGGCCCTACCTATTCCAATTTGTTATTTTTCACATATTTACACATCATATAGTACTATGAAATGTTTCTGACCTAAAATATTACGAAATATGATTGTTTACATTAAAATGTAAAAGTTGATGTTAAAGTGTGATAAGGTGAAAAAAGTGACATTTAATGTCTAGAAAGTCACTTTTCATCAAAAGTACAATAACAAAACTAGTTCCCTTTTATCCTGTGTACCCGAACACACTTGTGCTCTTTATACGCTCAAAACGCTATACAGCGCTTCAGAAGGCGCTAGGAGCAAAGGAAAGTGGTTTTTCTAACAAACTCATATAATCAATGGCCCTACCTATTCCAATTTGTTATTTTTCACATATTTACACATCATATAGTACTATGAAATGTTTCTGACCTAAAATGTTACGAAATATGATTGTTTACATTAAAATGTAAAAGTTGATGTTAAAGTGCGATAAGGTGAAAAAAGTGACATTTTATGTCTAGAAAGTCACTTTTCATCAAAAGTACAATAACAAAACTAGTTCCCATTTATCGTGTGTCCCCATACACACTTGTGCTCTTTATACGCTCAAAACGCTATACAGCGCTTCAGAAGGCGCTAGGAGCAAAGGAAAGTGGTTTTTCTAACAAACTCATATAATCAATGGCCCTACCTATTCCAATTTGTTATTTTTCACATATTTACACATCATATAGTACTATGAAATGTTTCTGACCTAAAATATTACGAAATATGATTGTTTACATTAAAATGTAAAAGTTGATGTTAAAGTGTGATAAGGTGAAAAAAGTGACATTTAATGTCTAGAAAGTCACTTTTCATCAAAAGTACAATAACAAAACTAGTTCCCTTTTATCCTGTGTACCCGAACACACTTGTGCTCTTTATACGCTCAAAACGCTATACAGCGCTTCAGAAGGCGCTAGGAGCAAAGGAAAGTGGTTTTTCTAACAAACTCATATAATCAATGGCCCTACCTATTCCAATTTGTTATTTTTCACATATTTACACATCATATAGTACTATGAAATGTTTCTGACCTAAAATGTTACGAAATATGATTGTTTACATTAAAATGTAAAAGTTGATGTTAAAGTGTGATAAGGTGAAAAAAGTGACATTTAATGTCTAGAAAGTCACTTTTCATCAAAAGTACAATAACAAAACTAGTTCCCTTTTATCCTGTGTACCCGAACACACTTGTGCTCTTTATACGCTCAAAACTCTATACAGCGCTTCAGAAGGCGCTAGGAGCAAAGGAAAGTGGTTTTTCTCACAAACTCATATAATCAATGGCCCTACCTATTCCAATTTGTTATTTTTCACATATTTACACATCATATAGTACTATGAAATGTTTCTGACCTAAAATGTTACGAAATATGATTGTTTACATTAAAATGTAAAAGTTGATGTTAAAGTGTGATAAGGTGAAAAAAGTGACATTTAATGTCTAGAAAGTCACTTTTCATCAAAAGTACAATAACAAAACTAGTTCCCTTTTATCCTGTGTACCCGAACACACTTGTGCTCTTTATACGCTCAAAACGCTATACAGCGCTTCAGAAGGCGCTAGGAGCAAAGGAAAGTGGTTTTTCTAACAAACTCATATAATCAATGGCCCTACCTATTCCAATTTGTTATTTTTCACATATTTACACATCATATAGTACTATGAAATGTTTCTGACCTAAAATATTACGAAATATGATTGTTTACATTAAAATGTAAAAGTTGATGTTAAAGTGTGATAAGGTGAAAAAAGTGACATTTAATGTCTAGAAAGTCACTTTTCATCAAAAGTACAATAACAAAACTAGTTCCCTTTTATCCTGTGTACCCGAACACACTTGTGCTCTTTATACGCTCAAAACGCTATACAGCGCTTCAGAAGGCGCTAGGAGCAAAGGAAAGTGGTTTTTCTAACAAACTCATATAATCAATGGCCCTACCTATTCCAATTTGTTATTTTTCACATATTTACACATCATATAGTACTATGAAATGTTTCTGACCTAAAATATTACGAAATATGATTGTTTACATTAAAATGTAAAAGTTGATGTTAAAGTGCGATAAGGTGAAAAAAGTGACATTTTATGTCTAGAAAGTCACTTTTCATCAAAAGTACAATAACAAAACTAGTTCCCATTTATCGTGTGTCCCCATACACACTTGTGCTCTTTATACGCTCAAAACGCTATACAGCGCTTCAGAAGGCGCTAGGAGCAAAGGAAAGTGGTTTTTCTAACAAACTCATATAATCAATGGCCCTACCTATTCCAATTTGTTATTTTTCACATATTTACACATCATATAGTACTATGAAATGTTTCTGACCTAAAATATTACGAAATATGATTGTTTACATTAAAATGTAAAAGTTGATGTTAAAGTGTGATAAGGTGAAAAAAGTGACATTTAATGTCTAGAAAGTCACTTTTCATCAAAAGTACAATAACAAAACTAGTTCCCTTTTATCCTGTGTACCCGAACACACTTGTGCTCTTTATACGCTCAAAACTCTATACAGCGCTTCAGAAGGCGCTAGGAGCAAAGGAAAGTGGTTTTTCTCACAAACTCATATAATCAATGGCCCTACCTATTCCAATTTGTTATTTTTCACATATTTACACATCATATAGTACTATGAAATGTTTCTGACCTAAAATGTTACGAAATATGATTGTTTACATTAAAATGTAAAAGTTGATGTTAAAGTGTGATAAGGTGAAAAAAGTGACATTTAATGTCTAGAAAGTCACTTTTCATCAAAAGTACAATAACAAAACTAGTTCCCTTTTATCCTGTGTACCCGAACACACTTGTGCTCTTTATACGCTCAAAACGCTATACAGCGCTTCAGAAGGCGCTAGGAGCAAAGGAAAGTGGTTTTTCTAACAAACTCATATAATCAATGGCCCTACCTATTCCAATTTGTTATTTTTCACATATTTACACATCATATAGTACTATGAAATGTTTCTGACCTAAAATATTACGAAATATGATTGTTTACATTAAAATGTAAAAGTTGATGTTAAAGTGCGATAAGGTGAAAAAAGTGACATTTTATGTCTAGAAAGTCACTTTTCATCAAAAGTACAATAACAAAACTAGTTCCCATTTATCGTGTGTCCCCATACACACTTGTGCTCTTTATACGCTCAAAACGCTATACAGCGCTTCAGAAGGCGCTAGGAGCAAAGGAAAGTGGTTTTTCTAACAAACTCATATAATCAATGGCCCTACCTATTCCAATTTGTTATTTTTCACATATTTACACATCATATAGTACTATGAAATGTTTCTGACCTAAAATATTACGAAATATGATTGTTTACATTAAAATGTAAAAGTTGATGTTAAAGTGTGATAAGGTGAAAAAAGTGACATTTAATGTCTAGAAAGTCACTTTTCATCAAAAGTACAATAACAAAACTAGTTCCCTTTTATCCTGTGTACCCGAACACACTTGTGCTCTTTATACGCTCAAAACTCTATACAGCGCTTCAGAAGGCGCTAGGAGCAAAGGAAAGTGGTTTTTCTCACAAACTCATATAATCAATGGCCCTACCTATTCCAATTTGTTATTTTTCACATATTTACACATCATATAGTACTATGAAATGTTTCTGACCTAAAATGTTACGAAATATGATTGTTTACATTAAAATGTAAAAGTTGATGTTAAAGTGTGATAAGGTGAAAAAAGTGACATTTAATGTCTAGAAAGTCACTTTTCATCAAAAGTACAATAACAAAACTAGTTCCCTTTTATCCTGTGTACCCGAACACACTTGTGCTCTTTATACGCTCAAAACTCTATACAGCGCTTCAGAAGGCGCTAGGAGCAAAGGAAAGTGGTTTTTCTCACAAACTCATATAATCAATGGCCCTACCTATTCCAATTTGTTATTTTTCACATATTTACACATCATATAGTACTATGAAATGTTTCTGACCTAAAATGTTACGAAATATGATTGTTTACATTAAAATGTAAAAGTTGATGTTAAAGTGTGATAAGGTGAAAAAAGTGACATTTAATGTCTAGAAAGTCACTTTTCATCAAAAGTACAATAACAAAACTAGTTCCCTTTTATCCTGTGTACCCGAACACACTTGTGCTCTTTATACGCTCAAAACGCTATACAGCGCTTCAGAAGGCGCTAGGAGCAAAGGAAAGTGGTTTTTCTAACAAACTCATATAATCAATGGCCCTATCTATTCCAATTTGTTATTTTTCACATATTTACACATCATATAGTACTATGAAATGTTTCTGACCTAAAATATTACGAAATATGATTGTTTACATTAAAATGTAAAAGTTGATGTTAAAGTGTGATAAGGTGAAAAAAGTGACATTTAATGTCTAGAAAGTCACTTTTCATCAAAAGTACAATAACAAAACTAGTTCCCTTTTATCCTGTGTACCCGAACACACTTGTGCTCTTTATACGCTCAAAACGCTATACAGCGCTTCAGAAGGCGCTAGGAGCAAAGGAAAGTGGTTTTTCTAACAAACTCATATAATCAATGGCCCTATCTATTCCAATTTGTTATTTTTCACATATTTACACATCATATAGTACTATGAAATGTTTCTGACCTAAAATATTACGAAATATGATTGTTTACATTAAAATGTAAAAGTTGATGTTAAAGTGTGATAAGGTGAAAAAAGTGACATTTAATGTCTAGAAAGTCACTTTTCATCAAAAGTACAATAACAAAACTAGTTCCCTTTTATCCTGTGTACCCGAACACACTTGTGCTCTTTATACGCTCAAAACGCTATACAGCGCTTCAGAAGGCGCTAGGAGCAAAGGAAAGTGGTTTTTCTAACAAACTCATATAATCAATGGCCCTACCTATTCCAATTTGTTATTTTTCACATATTTACACATCATATAGTAACTATGAAATGTTTCTGACCTAAAATATTACGAAATATGATTGTTTACATTAAAATGTAAAAGTTGATGTTAAAGTGTGATAAGGTAAAAAAAGTGACATTTTATGTTCACAAAGTCACTTTTCATCAAAAGTACAATAACAAAACTAGTTCCCATTTATCCTTTGTCCCCATACACACTTGTGCTCTTTATACGCTCAAAACGCTATACAGCGCTTCAGAAGGCGCTAGGAGCAAAGGAAAGTGGTTTTTCTAACAAACTCATATAATCAATGGCCTTACCTATTCCAATTTGTTATTTTTCACATATTTACTCATCATATAGTACTATGAAATGTTTCTGACCTAAAATATTACGAAATATGATTGTTTACATTAAAATGTAAAAGTTGATGTTAAAGTGTGATAAGGTGAAAAAAGTGACATTTAATGTCTAGAAAGTCACTTTTCATCAAAAGTACAATAACAAAACTAGTTCCCTTTTATCCTGTGTACCCGAACACACTTGTGCTCTTTATACGCTCAAAACTCTATACAGCGCTTCAGAAGGCGCTAGGAGCAAAGGAAAGTGGTTTTTCTCACAAACTCATATAATCAATGGCCCTACCTATTCCAATTTGTTATTTTTCACATATTTACACATCATATAGTACTATGAAATGTTTCTGACCTAAAATGTTACGAAATATGATTGTTTACATTAAAATGTAAAAGTTGATGTTAAAGTGTGATAAGGTGAAAAAAGTGACATTTAATGTCTAGAAAGTCACTTTTCATCAAAAGTACAATAACAAAACTAGTTCCCTTTTATCCTGTGTACCCGAACACACTTGTGCTCTTTATACGCTCAAAACGCTATACAGCGCTTCAGAAGGCGCTAGGAGCAAAGGAAAGTGGTTTTTCTAACAAACTCATATAATCAATGGCCCTACCTATTCCAATTTGTTATTTTTCACATATTTACACATCATATAGTACTATGAAATGTTTCTGACCTAAAATGTTACGAAATATGATTGTTTACATTAAAATGTAAAAGTTGATGTTAAAGTGTGATAAGGTGAAAAAAGTGACATTTAATGTCTAGAAAGTCACTTTTCATCAAAAGTACAATAACAAAACTAGTTCCCTTTTATCCTGTGTACCCGAACACACTTGTGCTCTTTATACGCTCAAAACGCTATACAGCGCTTCAGAAGGCGCTAGGAGCAAAGGAAAGTGGTTTTTCTCACAAACTCATATAATCAATGGCCCTACCTATTCCAATTTGTTATTTTTCACATATTTACACATCATATAGTACTATGAAATGTTTCTGACCTAAAATATTACGAAATATGATTGTTTACATTAAAATGTAAAAGTTGATGTTAAAGTGTGATAAGGTGAAAAAAGTGACATTTAATGTCTAGAAAGTCACTTTTCATCAAAAGTACAATAACAAAACTAGTTCCCTTTTATCCTGTGTACCCGAACACACTTGTGCTCTTTATACGCTCAAAACTCTATACAGCGCTTCAGAAGGCGCTAGGAGCAAAGGAAAGTGGTTTTTCTCACAAACTCATATAATCAATGGCCCTACCTATTCCAATTTGTTATTTTTCACATATTTACACATCATATATAACTATGAAATGTTTCTGACCTAAAATATTACGAAATATGATTGTTTACATTAAAATGTAAAAGTTGATGTTAAAGTGTGATAAGGTGAAAAAAGTGACATTTTATGTCTAGAAAGTCACTCTTCATCAAAAGTACAATAACAAAACTAGTTCCCTTTTATCCTGTGTACCCGAACACACTTGTGCTCTTTATACGCTCAAAACGCTATACAGCGCTTCAGAAGGCGCTAGGAGCAAAGGAAAGTGGTTTTTGTAACAAACTCATATAATCAATGGCCCTACCTATTCCAATTTGTTATTTTTCACATATTTACACATCATATAGTACTATGAAATGTTTCTGACCTAAAATATTACGAAATTTGATTGTTTACATTAAAATGTAAAAGTTGATGTTAAAGTGTGATAAGGTGAAAAAAGTGACATTTTATGTCTAGAAAGTCACTTTTCATCAAAAGTACAATAACAAAACTAGTTCCCATTTATCTTGTGTCCCCATACACACTTGTGCTCTTTATACGCTCAAAACGCTATACAGCGCTTCAGAAGGCGCTAGGAGCAAAGGAAAGTGGTTTTTGTAACAAACTCATATAATCAATGGCCCTACCTATTCCAATTTGTTATTTTTCACATATTTACACATCATATAGTACTATGAAATGTTTCTGACCTAAAATATTACGAAATATGATTGTTTACATTAAAATGTAAAAGTTGATGTTAAAGTGCGATAAGGTGAAAAAAGTGACATTTTATGTCTAGAAAGTCACTTTTCATCAAAAGTACAATAACAAAACTAGTTCCCTTTTATCCTGTGTACCCGAACACACTTGTGCTCTTTATACGCTCAAAACGCTATACAGCGCTTCAGAAGGCGCTAGGAGCAAAGGAAAGTGGTTTTTGTAACAAACTCATATAATCAATGGCCCTACCGATTCCAATTTGTTATTTTTCACATATTTACACATCATATAGTTCTATGAAATGTTTCTGACCTAAAATATTACGAAATATGATTGTTTACATTAAAATGTGAAAGTTGATTTTAAAGTGTGATAAGGTGAAAAAAGTGACATTTAATGTCTAGAAAGTCACTTTTCATCAAAAGTACAATAACAAAACTAGTTCCCTTTTATCCTGTGTACCCGAACACACTTGTGCTCTTTATACGCTCAAAACGCTATACAGCGCTAGGAGCAAAGGAAAGTGGTTTTTGTAACAAACTCATATAATCAATGGCCCTACCTCTTCCAATTTGTTATTTTTCACATATTTACACATCATATAGTACTATGAAATGTTTCTGACCTAAAATATTACGAAATTTGATTGTTTACATTAAAATGTAAAAGTTGATGTTAAAGTGTGATAAGGTGAAAAAAGTGACATTTTATGTCTAGAAAGTCACTTTTCAGCAAAAGTACAATAACAAAACTAGTTCCCATTTATCTTGTGTCCCCATACACACTTGTGCTCTTTATACGCTCAAAATGCTATACAGCGCTTCAGAAGGCGCTAGGAGCAAAGGAAAGTGGTTTTTGTAACAAACTCATATAATCAATGGCCCTACCTATTCCAATTTGTTATTTTTCACATATTTACACATCATATAGTACTATGAAATGTTTCTGACCTAAAATATTACGAAATTTGATTGTTTACATTAAAATGTAAAAGTTGATGTTAAAGTGTGATAAGGTGAAAAAAGTGACATTTTATGTCTAGAAAGTCACTTTTCAGCAAAAGTACAATAACAAAACTAGTTCCCATTTATCTTGTGTCCCCATACACACTTGTGCTCTTTATACGCTCAAAACGCTATACAGCGCTTCAGAAGGCGCTAGGAGCAAAGGAAAGTGGTTTTTCTAACAAACTCTCATAATAAATGGCCCTACCTATTCCAATTTGTTATTTTTCACATATTTACACATCATATAGTACTATGAAATGTTTCTGACCTAAAATATTACGAAATATGATTGTTTACATTAAAATGTAAAAGTTGATGTTAAAGTGTGATAAGGTGAAAAAAGTGACATTTTATGTCTAGAAAGTCACTTTTCATCAAAAGTACAATAACAAAACTAGTTCCCATTCATCCTGTGTCCCCGAAGACACTTGTGCTCTTTATACGCTCAAAACGCTATACAGCGCTTCAGAAGGCGCTAGGAGCAAAGGAAAGTGGTTTTTCTAACAAACTCGTATAATCAATGGCCCGACCTACTCCAATATGATATTTTTCACATAGTTAGACATAATATAGTACTATGAAATGTTTCTGACCTAAAATAATACGAAATATGATTGTTTACATTACAATGTAAAACTTGATGATAAATTATGAAAAGGTAAAAAAAGTGACATTTGAAGTGTATATAGTCACTTTTCATCAAATGTACTATGGTGTGCATATTAATGGCATGAAATAAACACGAGGGAGATCAAGTATGATTAACATGTAAGTTTATTGAGGTTCACAAAATAAGTATGAACAGCATGTAATTTTATTGAAAATTCACAGCACTGGTGGGAGTATAATCCTGAGGGGAGCGGTAGGGTGAAAACGGGTTTTAAAAGGGGGGTTCTGGGAACGTGGGATAGCCGACCGAGGTGTAATGAGGAGAGTACTCGGGACTGGCAGGTGAGAAGAGGGAAGAATGGTCAGAGCCCAGATCAGAGAAGGTGACATCTTCGTCAGACTCAAAGCTGGAGGGAGGGTCAGGCAGAGGGTCTGTTTATGTAGAGGCGTCAATACACATATTCGCGGGGCGGATTCTATATCTGGGGGCGGACCCCGCATTTCCATTTCCAGAGGGGGTGCTGCGAAGAACGTCAAGTAGCACCGTGATGTCAGCAGTGAGATGAGCGAGCTGATAGTGAGTGTTCAGATCCAAATCCAGCCCCTCCAGTAAAAGAGAGAAGGAAAAATGACGACGGGCACCTTGACACACAGAAGCGGTATTAGGTGAATATTGACGAATTGGATTCACACTTTAAGATCTTTAAGAGTAACACACTATGGTTTATTAGTCACAGAGAAATATAAGAGCTGAGGAGTGCAGGCTGAGAAACACACACACTCTCGTACAGTCAAGGGCAGGCATGCAGACATAACACACACACACACACACACACACAGAGGCCTGTCCCGCCAGAAGGAAAGCAGAACATTGTAACTTTATAAGAATAATAAAAGGATATATAAGAACATTAATAAAAGAAATAAAATAAAAGAACACTATAACTTTATAAGAATAATAAAAGGAGTATTAAGATATTATAAGGATAATATAATGATATTATGAAGTATGGAGTACAGTAAAACACTTGCAAGCAGTATAACCATATATATATAACAGAAATGTAGAGCAAATAAATTATAAACCAGAAATACAGAAAAATGTGAAAGAAACTTACTCATTATATACTTGAATGTGGGGAAGAGTCTTGTTTCACGGGAAAAAGTCAGGAGTAATATAGACAAAGGCCTTAATTATTAAGAGACAACCAAGAGGGGCCATTTATAAGGGTAGTTGAGTCACGTTGCACCCGAGAGATAACTGTGAGACCAAGGTCTCTCCGAAATGTTGTGTCTCGTACCTCTTTCAAACCTAATGGTGTTCGGAAAAGGCTCTTTCCAAAACATACTGGTAATTTTGATAAGCCCTTTCTAAAACAGAATGGTATTTTTGATAAGCTCTTTCTAAAAAATAATGGTATTATTTGTGTAGAACACTGTATAAATAAAGGAGCCTCAGCTCCAGGTGTCAGATCACTCCTGAGAATTCTCATCGGTGTGGCTCTCGTGTGGTGGAACGGAACCAATAAATCTGGAACCTTGCTTCTTCTCACTCACGGCTGGTGTCTTATTTTTCTATCTCCAACTGGGTTTGCAGATGTGAGTATTTGCTTCCATGTTGAATTTTTAAGTGTCTTCGGGTAATAGGCTAAATTTGAGCCAGCATGGGATCAAAACTTGTTCCCATTTATCCTGCGTGTCCATACACACTGGTGCTCTTTATCCGCTGAAAACGCTATACAGTGCTTTAGAAGCCGCTAGGAGCAAAGGAAAGTGGTTTTTCTAACAAACTCATGATTATATGCATGACATCCTCCAATATGATATTTTTCACATATTAATGACATAATATAATACTATGAAATGTTTCTGACCTAAAATGATATGAAATATAATTGTTTACCTTAAAATGTACAAGTTGATAACAAAGTATTATAAGGTGACAAAAGTGACAATTGAAGTGTAGAAAGAGTGTAGGGATAAAGCAGATAACAGCGTCCCTCTTTCCTCCGTCAGCCTTTTCAGCTTTGTATTAAGAGTAGAGCGTTTCTCTTCTCTATGCTACCGCGCGGATGTGGATTGCCTCAGAGCGTATATGAGCTTGGAGAGAGTCTGATTGAACCACACTGACACACAGGGTAGCTCAGAGAGACTTCACTAGTTTATAGCAGATTTCACAGAGGTTTATATACAAATAGCCGTGCATAGGCGCACTGCTGTGTGGAAATAATATAGCAGTTAAACTGTATGGCCACGTACGTGGAAAATATCTTAAGCAATACAAGAAAGTACAGGTTTCTGAACATATATGGTATCGTTCACTTAACAGAAAATAGGAAGTTCCTATGGTGACATGTTTACTGGCACTTACACAACAGACAGGTTCTGGAAAGTTCATGAGACAGAAATTAAACTATAACCTAATGTCCAGCAGCCACGGCGTCTAATGTTTAGGGCATACCTGAGTGTTCATGGGTGCAGAGAAAGAAATGTTTGTTGTAATCAGGCAGTCCTAGTTCGGGAGCAGAACACAATGCTGTTTTGAGATGTTGAAGGCCTCCACAGTCTCGGGTGTGTGTGTGACAGGTGACAACAGAGGATCAGAATGTTCCACTACGGCCCTAAGCTGCTTATCATAATAGGAATCAGTTAGGAATCCACTGTCTACAATAGTTAATGAGACCTAAATAGGCCAAGACAGCCTGTTTGGTTGCAGGGAGCTGAGATGTTTTGACCACAGTTATACGATCATCAGAGAGCCATCGTTGTCCTTTGGAAAAAGGAAGCCTAGACACTTGACTTCAGTTTTACAGAGCTGTAGTTTGGTTCTGGACACCTTGAAACCCTTTACAGCCAAGTGCTGTAAGAGACGACAGGTTGCAGTCCAGCAGCCCTCTTCTGTTTCCGACGTGATGAGTAGATCGTCTGCATATTGCAGGACATGGGAATCATCAGCTACCTGTAAGTCTTGTAATGAGAACAGATGAGAAGCAAGTGAACTATGTCATATTGAGTCGTAAACAATTTATCATATTAAGTCATAAACATGTGAAAGAGGTCATAATATCATAGTAAATCATAAACGTGTCATAGAATCATATTCTATTCACTCATCCACATACTAACAGTTGCCACATGCAGAAGGTCTCTAATGATATGGTCATTGTTGGATGAGTATCAGAGGAGAACGATCAGGAATTCCGGGAGGTCATCGCTGACTTTGTTATCTGGTGTGAATTAAACCACCTCTGCCTCAAAGCCAGCAAGACAAAGGAAATGGTAGTTGACCTCCACAGGAGGCCACCCTGGTCTACGCTGGTGTGCATCCAGGGTGTTGATATCGAAAGGGTGGAGACATATAACTTCCTGGCTGTTCACCTCAACAATAAACTGGACTGGTCCACAAACACAGATGTCCTGTATAAAAAGGGCCATAGTCGTCTCCACCTGCTGAGGATACTGAGGTCTTTTGGTGTGTGCAGGACACTGCTAAAATCTTTCTATGACACTGTGGTAGCATCTGCTATCTTCTATGCAGTACTTTCCTGGGGAGTCGGGAGCCCAGAGAGGGACAGGAAACATCTCAACAAACTGGTTAAGAGGGTTAGCTCTGTCCTGGTCTACCCTTTGGACAGCTTAGAGGTGGTGGGGGAGAGGAGGATGTTAGCTAAGCTGGCGTCTATCATGGGCAATTCCTCTCACCCCCTGTATGAGACACTGGGGTCCCTGAGCAGCTCCTTCAGGAGCACACTGCTGCACCCTCAGTGCAAGAAAGACCACTACTGCAGGTCCTTCATCCCTACAGCAGTTAAACTCTTTAATGCAATAATAACATAATGTAGCACTGCTAGCTGTTTTTACATCAACCTACACATTATTATTATTTGTTGCTCACCCCTCTATTGTTAACTGTGCAACAATCCATTTATTTATCCATTTATGTATATAAACAAGTTGTTACCCATCTGTATATATTCAAATTTGTATTCATCTGTACCTCATTCATGAGGTGTCCATAGTGTACATATTACCATTATTATTATTTTCTTACTACTTTTATTCTTATTTTTCTATTCCTATTGTATATATTTTTTTAGATCCTTTTTTGCTCTTCAATTCTATTCCTATTAAATGTGTATTCTTTCCTATCTGTTTTTGGTGTAATTGAGCTGCTGTAATGAGGGAATTTCCCCAGTGTGGGATCAATAAAGTTTATCTTATCTTAATAAGATAATATCTTATCTTGTCTGGTGAAAATTTCATGTGAATAGCCTCATTGGAAATATATTTACTGAAAATAATGTTGACGCATCCAGTACTTATTTCCCCCACTGTTGCTCGATGTGGCGCACAGTCCTGATGCTGCTGGTCCACATCACTATATCAGGGTGGAGACTACTGTTGGTGCTCTCACTAGGGAACTGGAGCTTCCTGTCAAGATGAACTCTCATTCGCTGGTCCTGGGTGAAAGGAACTATCCTTGATGGAACTCTTGGTATGGCACACGTGTTGCCCCCATCTTCTTTGATGAATTGGATGTGCTGACACTCTGGTAGAGAATGACCTCTACTTATGGCCTGTATACACCCCTGCAGCACCTTGGCCAATCTGCTCAGGACTTGAGTCACCTGTAGTGGCTTTGAGAGAGTACAATCTTGCAGCCTGACAAGATGTGCTTCTAAATTGCATTTGGACTGCTACAGAGGGGACAGCATTCTTCCACTGGTGCAAGTTCAGTGGGCAGTGGAATGTGTTGTATGTTGCCCTTATAAGAAAACTAAGCCTTGCCTGTGGGATTTTCCACAGGTCTGCCATGCTGATTTTTCTGCCAACAATGCCTTCTGTCTGGACACTGATGATCACTTTGTGCGGCAGTCTGTTAATTGCCAGATTGGCTTTTGCATGGGCTTTCCACTTGTGGCCCATGTGGAGGTGGATGTTTGTACGCCTCACTTCCTGTTCAGTGGACTCCCTCATTTCCAACACTTGCCTGGTCTTCTCCTGTTTCTAGCAACAACAGCTGTAAGATGTTCTTTCCAAATAGACCAATTTCAGATAGGCATCGCAGCAAGCCCAGCCACTTTTGGATGAATGATTTGGCTTTCCCATCCATATTGTTTACTGGAGATAAGGGGATTTCACACAATTTCAACAACCACATTATTCTCTGATACAGTGTGTTGTGGTAGCAGTCAATCCTTGCCAGCCTGTCAGAAAGCTGTTTCAGCATGTTCTTCCCCATGTGCTTGTTAGAGAGCTTAGGCATGTATTGTCTCCAAAGGCTTTTGATGGACTGTTCAGCCAGCATCTGGATTTTCTCACCACAGACAACAAAGATGGTGCTGTTGTTCCTAACTCCTTTCCTGATAGAGAAACTTCAGAACTTAGCAGGCTTGATCTTCAACCTTGACCAGGACATCAGTTTATCCGTCCATTTCAGCAGCCTAACTGTACATGGCACTGTCAGCAGGCAGCCAGTAACATCATCCATGTAGCTTCTCCTCCCTGTCTGTCTTGTATATTCTCTCTCCCCATCTGTCCAATGAGTATTACCTCGATGGTGGCCACAAACAAGATGGGGGAGATTGAGCATCCCATGGTGATTCCTACCTCCAAATGCTGCCATCTAGTAGTGAAATTATGGAGGGCAAAGCCCATCTGTAGGTCCTTGAAGTAATTTGAGAACAGGCTCCTGATGTTGTCGGCTTGTGGAAGAACTCAGTGATGAGCTGATGTGGAACCGATCCATACTTATTTGTGAGGTCAAGCCAAACGGCGTACAGATCTTTCTTTTTGTGCTTGGCCAGTTGGATCTGCTCCCACATCACCGATGAGTGCTCCACACACCCTGGGAAGCATGGGACCCCTTCCTTCTGGCAGATGTGTCTCTGTGACTACCTCAGGCTGATCATTCTACAGTTCTTTTCTTTGGGGATGAATACCACCACCGCATTGCTTTTTCCATGTGGCTTCAGTGAGGGTCCACAGCAGTTTCAGCAATGCAGGGCATTCCTTACTGGGCTTCTAGGGTATCGCATTGGGGCCTGGAGCTGCTGATGATCTGGCTTTTCTTATAACCTCTCTGACTTTGCTAAGCTTATGGGGGAAGATGTTAGACTGGGACACAGGTAGGGCTGGATGAGGCACGTGCCCTAGTGAACCTAATGACTCATTCATTACTGTGTCGCTATGCTGCCTTCTGTTGTATTCTTCCAGCTCTTCCCTGGTCATTTCCACCTTCACACTCTTTGCTTCCCCCAACAGCTGCCTGGCATTCTTGCAAGGATTCTTGTAGAAGTTCCTTCTCCTTCCTCTTCCTCTACTTTTGGATACACTCAGCTCTCCCCAGGCTGGCTAGCCTCTGCTTGATATACTTCCAGAGCAATTTGAGACCTTCTTTACACTTGTAACACTTCTGGGTCGGGGTTTGGAATGAGGGGGTGGGAGGCAGGCTGAGGACAACTCAAAAAGGCTCTTTATTCTCTTTATTTTTACTTTTGCTTTTCAGCTAACTAATTCAAAGACACACTAGGGATGGCTCAATGGTTTCAGTACAATACCAGAATCTAATACCTCGGTATTGATACCAAAGGTTACAAATAACCAGCTTCAAAAGATAAGTGAATTGAAAGCAATTTTATTAGAAAAAAAACACTGCTTGAAACTATGCAATAACAAATGTGCAAACAAAAAGTATCAAAATGTAACAAAAAAACCAGACAGGGAACAGTGGTTAAATTTTGAATTTGGAAAATGTATTAATCTTGGTTATTGTTAGGTTTGTGTTTGGGTTCATATTAGTTTAATGCATTAAGTGATTTTAACATGTTAAACAGTATATAAATGCTAAATTAGTATATTTATAAATAATTACTGATTGACCTAGATTAATAAATGCTATAATACTGTTAGGTCAGGAGTAGTTATATCATACACTTTCTGTCAATCTGTCAGTCACATTAGTGTGTGCTGATTTATGACCCTTTGTGCTTCCCTGGCCGACATTTCTGTAGGTAACCTAATTTATAACCAGGGGTGGGGGTAACCCTATCGACTGTATCAGTGGGTCATTCTGGTACCTGTGTGTCTGGGTCTGTGGGGGTGTGGGTGAGTAGCCCCCAACAAATATGCTTATGTGAAAACCTGTTTCTCCCAGTATTAATCACACACAATGTGTACCTTTTTTTGTGGTATAAGAGAATTTTTAAAAATGGAGTCAGTCACGCAGAAGTTTCTAAGATCGCGGCTGTGTACCAGTGTTTGCGCTGTATAATTTAGACAAATCATCGGTTTCTCATTTTAGCTAAAGTGTTGTTTTATTTTGAGGAATACTTCAAAGAGGAGATGTCTGTCTATCGTAACAGTAAGTGTTTTTAAAAGGGTTACGTTGTAACGAAAGTGGACGAGGTGTGGCATTTTCCACAACGGTCAGAAACTTTGTTTTGTGACTGTTAAAACATTTTTACAATACAAACAAGAGGCCAGCGGGTTCCCTGCTCACGTTGTGACAGATGCTGACATGGAATCCCACATCTCTGATTACTTTGAGAAAGTGGGGATTAAGATGGATGTTGAGAAGATAAGTCATAACCCAGCACGGCATTCTATTAACAAACTTCTGCTGAACTCAATTTGGGGTCGTTTCTCGATGTGTGAAAATTTGCCATGAACAGAACTAATTTCGGACCCGGAACAGTTTACACAATACATATTCAGTGATGGTTACGACGTTAAACACTTTTTGTTAGTGTCAGACAGCGTAGCACTAATTCAGTGGTGTTGCGCAGATGGGAAAGGGGGTCAGACTCATAACATCAACATCTTTCTTGCTGCTTTTACAACCACTCACACGCGTCTAGAGCTGTATGAGTTGATGGACAAATTGGGTGATTGTACAGTGACACAGACAGCGTGATCTTTATGTCTAGAGAGGGTGACTGGGAACCACCGTTGGGCCCCTATCTCGGCAATTTAACTGATGAGGTTGGAGAGGGTGATCACATTATCGAACTTTGTTCAGGGGGCCCGAAAAAATACGGTTACCACACTGCTAAGGGCAAGGTTTGTATGAAAGCCAAAGGTATCACACTCAACATGGTAAATTCAAAAGCCATTAGATTAGAAACACTGACTGGACTTGTTGACCACTACGTCGTGGGGGCAGATAATAGTTGTCATATACTGGCATACACAGACACTACTGTATGTAATAAGCATTTCACACTACACAATAGGTCAGTCCTTAAAAAGTTTAAGGTTGTGTACAACAAACGCGTGCTGCTCCCTGATTTCACAACGCTCCCATATGGCTTCTGACAATCTTTTTGGACATAGGGGTGTGCGAGACACAGATGGTTTTGATTTCAGATTACAACACCAGTTTTCATGTGTTATAAGCGGACCTTCAAACTCGGGAAAGTCATTTTTTGTAAAAATGTTGTTGCAAAATGCTGTACAGTTGATTTCTAAAAAAAATGAAAATATTGTGTATATTTATGATTGTTGGCAACTGTTGTATGATAAATTGTTGAAAATGTACAAAATAAAATTTGTTGAAGGATTAGACTCAGACTCTGAATGATGATGCTCTGTTTCCAGCCAACACGGTTAATTTGTTGATCCTTGACGATCTGATGAAAGAGGCCAGCGGGAGCAGCGAGGTGGGAAAAGTGTTCAGCCAGTATGTACATCATAGAAATCTTAGTGCTATTTATATAGTGCAGAATTTATTTTGCCAAGGGAAATACAGCAGGACCATCAGTTTAAAAACAAATGATCTGATGTTGTTTAAAAACCCCAGAGACGCCAATCAAGTCCGTGTTCTAGGAAGACAAATGTATCCCGGTAACACAAAATTTTTTATGGAATGTTATCAAGACGCAACCAGCAAGCCTTTCGGGTATCTGCTGATTGATTATAAAAGAAAAACACCCGAACACTATCGGCTCAGAACAGATTTACTTTCACCACACCCTGTGGTATATCTCCAGAAAAGAAGAGAGCGAAAATGTTGGTCAGACTTTGTAGAAACCTGCCGCTTTTAAAAATATTATTAAAAGCAGCACCTAAACAAAGATGGATTATTTTACAAACTGCCACAGACGAGCTCATTGCGACATTGTGTGAAGTAGCTCTTAATGTTCTCTATGGTAATATACCTCTCACATCTCAACAATACCAGAAACTCAGAAAAAGGAAAAGTGTAATCAAATTTTAGCGGATAAGACGGTTGGTGTTAAAAGAAAGAGACGTGTAATAAACCAGCAGGGGGGCTTTCTTCTACCGCTCTTAAGCGTGGCTATTCCTTTCATCTCCAGCCTGATTGCTTCTAGATAACAGGGATGGAGTATGCAGAGAAGATGTTTTTAGTCCTGCAGCATCAGTTGGATAAACTAAAGACTAGTGCCCCCGTGATTCTATTCAGCAGGTTGTGGAGAATAATTTGGACATAGCTATAAGAAATATTATGCAACGATCTGTCTTAGACAATTATGAAAAGCCGAAGCTGTACACAAGCGTTTTACAGCAATTTTTAACAGTCGCTAGACAAGGGGACCGTGAAAACAGCACACTGACATTAACACTTCTGCAGACTGAGCATCCCGAAAAAGAAAAGCTGTCTGCGCCGCTCGGCGTAAACAACCACGACGGTTTAGATAATGTAGTGGACGATATTTTGAAGAATATTTCGCAGAGAACTGTAAAAAACGCTCGCTACATTTTAGATAAAATATCGAAAATGAAAGCTGTCACATCTTGGGCCAAGTCAGATAAGTTGTGTTTAAAGGTAGAACAATCCCTGGTTCACATATGCTCGATTTAGTTAAAAGCATCACGGCTTTCTGATTTCTGATTTCTGATGGCCGAAGATCTGTCGGCTGGCTCGAATTTCCGGAGGCTTTTGCTCCTTTTAACATACCAAACACAACGGTACCAAACCATTCTGTCAGACACGCAATTAACTCTTTCAAAACTAAATCAACATCGCCTATAACCAACTCGTCTAAGAAGCGTAAAAAAAAGAAAATTCTGCCGAGCACACCATCAGCACAATCAAATTATTCAGATGGCCCTGTATTCAAATCACCCACTCTTGACACGAGTCAGTGGCTACGTTTTTAATCCACGAGTTTCTAATGTTTATGATCTTGTTATTATCTGTATTGCTTGATGGGACGTATGTATAATAATAATAAAGAGTCAAAAGAAGAACTCTCTGTTCTTTGTTTTTATTGAAAAAATCTAGTGTAAACATTACACCTGTCTGAACACAACGAATAAATCTGAAAACATTTTCATTACAAAGACCTTTTTTTAGTTTTAGTTTTTTCATAAATGCTGACACCATCTTGTCATTTTTAATAAAATCGCCGGTATACATCTTCAACACACGGTCATAATCATGCCCCTTCACCATGTGATAGAGAAAAAACACACAATGCTGCCCGCAGGTCTCTGATGAAAAATCTTGGACTTGTACTGCTGAATGTTGAATCACTCTAGAATTGCGGTTTAGAAAGTTTTGGATATTCTGTGGAAAACGATTGTCATCTGGTTTATTACCAAAGCTGTCAAAAAAACAACCCACGCCGACCTCGTTTATGCAGATGGCTAGCCAGTGTTCACCCGGGAGTCCTGAAGGATGCGTGTTGATTATCACCATGGATGGTAATTTTCTTAAGGGGGCTTTTGGTAGGTGGTCACATGGGAGTACGCAGAGAAAATGGGTATTACACGAGATCTTATCCATTATAGCCGTAAGCTGGATGGTGTCCATTTTGCCTATTAATAGTAATCAACCAGGATCTGTCTGCGATTTGACACTTCGATGATGCTGTCAAATAGGCATAAACAATGAAGTTAATCGTTCGGGGTAGAAGCTGTCTAAAACGTGCTTCTAGTCTAATATTTCCAGACTTGATAAGTGATACGTGTTGACTGCAGTCTTCGTCCGGCATGAGATTAAATGCATAAAGGGTATAACCATGTAGAAAATCCGCCCTATCAATAGATATTTACAGAAGCCAGCGCTAACTGGTAAAATTCGCGCACTGCAGATCCACTTCCATATTCAGACTGCAGAGGTTTAGCGGGGTGCTGCTGCCCATCCAGATAAACGGCCAAAAGTTCTAGGTCGTAAATTTTAAATGCGAACGGATTTTTATTATAGGAGCCTGTAAACGCATCATTATCAACCATAGCCAGAACCACAGATTTTAGTGGAGTTCCTAAAAATAAGTTTTCTTGATTACAAACATGTGAGCCTACAGGGATTGAGAAGTTTTTCACATATACTCTGTCGATGGGGTATTTGGCCAGCGTTGAGAGCAATGCTTGTGCGTGCCCCAATCTCACACCTGGTGATACAGATGCTTTTTTCACAAACAGCAAAGCTGATATGATTTTTAGTTTATAGGCCACAGCGTCGCTCCTCATCAAACACAATTCATCTTTTTCCACGTCATGCGAATTTTAATGTCCACACTGTTAAGCATTAGTTTTTCTTGAAAGAATATGTCGCTGTGAATGGGGGCCAGGAGTTCAACAACACTGCTGGCATACGACGTTAAACACTTTTTGTTAGTGTCAGACAGCGTAGCACTAATTCAGTGGTGTTGCGCAGATGGGAAAGGGGGTCAGACTCATAACATCAACATCTTTCTTGCTGCTTTTACAACCACTCACACGCGTCTAGAGCTGTATGAGTTGATGGACAAATTGGGTGATTGTACAGTGACACAGACAGCGTGATCTTTATGTCTAGAGAGGGTGACTGGGAACCACCGTTGGGCCCCTATCTCGGCAATTTAACTGATGAGGTTGGAGAGGGTGATCACATTATCGAACTTTGTTCAGGGGGCCCGAAAAAATACGGTTACCACACTGCTAAGGGCAAGGTTTGTATGAAAGCCAAAGGTATCACACTCAACATGGTAAATTCAAAAGCCATTAGATTAGAAACACTGACTGGACTTGTTGACCACTACGTCGTGGGGGCAGATAATAGTTGTCATATACTGGCATACACAGACACTACTGTATGTAATAAGCATTTCACACTACACAATAGGTCAGTCCTTAAAAAGTTTAAGGTTGTGTACAACAAACGCGTGCTGCTCCCTGATTTCACAACGCTCCCATATGGCTTCTGACAATCTTTTTGGACATAGGGGTGTGCGAGACACAGATGGTTTTGATTTCAGATTACAACACCAGTTTTCATGTGTTATAAGCGGACCTTCAAACTCGGGAAAGTCATTTTTTGTAAAAATGTTGTTGCAAAATGCTGTACAGTTGATTTCTAAAAAAAATGAAAATATTGTGTATATTTATGATTGTTGGCAACTGTTGTATGATAAATTGTTGAAAATGTACAAAATAAAATTTGTTGAAGGATTAGACTCAGACTCTGAATGATGATGCTCTGTTTCCAGCCAACACGGTTAATTTGTTGATCCTTGACGATCTGATGAAAGAGGCCAGCGGGAGCAGCGAGGTGGGAAAAGTGTTCAGCCAGTATGTACATCATAGAAATCTTAGTGCTATTTATATAGTGCAGAATTTATTTTGCCAAGGGAAATACAGCAGGACCATCAGTTTAAAAACAAATGATCTGATGTTGTTTAAAAACCCCAGAGACGCCAATCAAGTCCGTGTTCTAGGAAGACAAATGTATCCCGGTAACACAAAATTTT
Source organism: Ictalurus furcatus (assembly GCF_023375685.1). Taxonomy (NCBI): domain Eukaryota; kingdom Metazoa; phylum Chordata; class Actinopteri; order Siluriformes; family Ictaluridae; genus Ictalurus; species Ictalurus furcatus. Next base: position 26,091 of record NC_071271.1, read on the forward strand.
TTATGGAATGTTATCAAGACGCAACCAGCAAGCCTTTCGGGTATCTGCTGATTGATTATAAAAGAAAAACACCCGAACACTATCGGCTCAGAACAGATTTACTTTCACCACACCCTGTGGTATATCTCCAGAAAAGAAGAGAGCGAAAATGTTGGTCAGACTTTGTAGAAACCTGCCGCTTTTAAAAATATTATTAAAAGCAGCACCTAAACAAAGATGGATTATTTTACAAACTGCCACAGACGAGCTCATTGCGACATTGTGTGAAGTAGCTCTTAATGTTCTCTATGGTAATATACCTCTCACATCTCAACAATACCAGAAACTCAGAAAAAGGAAAAGTGTAATCAAATTTTAGCGGATAAGACGGTTGGTGTTAAAAGAAAGAGACGTGTAATAAACCAGCAGGGGGGCTTTCTTCTACCGCTCTTAAGCGTGGCTATTCCTTTCATCTCCAGCCTGATTGCTTCTAGATAACAGGGATGGAGTATGCAGAGAAGATGTTTTTAGTCCTGCAGCATCAGTTGGATAAACTAAAGACTAGTGCCCCCGTGATTCTATTCAGCAGGTTGTGGAGAATAATTTGGACATAGCTATAAGAAATATTATGCAACGATCTGTCTTAGACAATTATGAAAAGCCGAAGCTGTACACAAGCGTTTTACAGCAATTTTTAACAGTCGCTAGACAAGGGGACCGTGAAAACAGCACACTGACATTAACACTTCTGCAGACTGAGCATCCCGAAAAAGAAAAGCTGTCTGCGCCGCTCGGCGTAAACAACCACGACGGTTTAGATAATGTAGTGGACGATATTTTGAAGAATATTTCGCAGAGAACTGTAAAAAACGCTCGCTACATTTTAGATAAAATATCGAAAATGAAAGCTGTCACATCTTGGGCCAAGTCAGATAAGTTGTGTTTAAAGGTAGAACAATCCCTGGTTCACATATGCTCGATTTAGTTAAAAGCATCACGGCTTTCTGATTTCTGATTTCTGATGGCCGAAGATCTGTCGGCTGGCTCGAATTTCCGGAGGCTTTTGCTCCTTTTAACATACCAAACACAACGGTACCAAACCATTCTGTCAGACACGCAATTAACTCTTTCAAAACTAAATCAACATCGCCTATAACCAACTCGTCTAAGAAGCGTAAAAAAAAGAAAATTCTGCCGAGCACACCATCAGCACAATCAAATTATTCAGATGGCCCTGTATTCAAATCACCCACTCTTGACACGAGTCAGTGGCTACGTTTTTAATCCACGAGTTTCTAATGTTTATGATCTTGTTATTATCTGTATTGCTTGATGGGACGTATGTATAATAATAATAAAGAGTCAAAAGAAGAACTCTCTGTTCTTTGTTTTTATTGAAAAAATCTAGTGTAAACATTACACCTGTCTGAACACAACGAATAAATCTGAAAACATTTTCATTACAAAGACCTTTTTTTAGTTTTAGTTTTTTCATAAATGCTGACACCATCTTGTCATTTTTAATAAAATCGCCGGTATACATCTTCAACACACGGTCATAATCATGCCCCTTCACCATGTGATAGAGAAAAAACACACAATGCTGCCCGCAGGTCTCTGATGAAAAATCTTGGACTTGTACTGCTGAATGTTGAATCACTCTAGAATTGCGGTTTAGAAAGTTTTGGATATTCTGTGGAAAACGATTGTCATCTGGTTTATTACCAAAGCTGTCAAAAAAACAACCCACGCCGACCTCGTTTATGCAGATGGCTAGCCAGTGTTCACCCGGGAGTCCTGAAGGATGCGTGTTGATTATCACCATGGATGGTAATTTTCTTAAGGGGGCTTTTGGTAGGTGGTCACATGGGAGTACGCAGAGAAAATGGGTATTACACGAGATCTTATCCATTATAGCCGTAAGCTGGATGGTGTCCATTTTGCCTATTAATAGTAATCAACCAGGATCTGTCTGCGATTTGACACTTCGATGATGCTGTCAAATAGGCATAAACAATGAAGTTAATCGTTCGGGGTAGAAGCTGTCTAAAACGTGCTTCTAGTCTAATATTTCCAGACTTGATAAGTGATACGTGTTGACTGCAGTCTTCGTCCGGCATGAGATTAAATGCATAAAGGGTATAACCATGTAGAAAATCCGCCCTATCAATAGATATTTACAGAAGCCAGCGCTAACTGGTAAAATTCGCGCACTGCAGATCCACTTCCATATTCAGACTGCAGAGGTTTAGCGGGGTGCTGCTGCCCATCCAGATAAACGGCCAAAAGTTCTAGGTCGTAAATTTTAAATGCGAACGGATTTTTATTATAGGAGCCTGTAAACGCATCATTATCAACCATAGCCAGAACCACAGATTTTAGTGGAGTTCCTAAAAATAAGTTTTCTTGATTACAAACATGTGAGCCTACAGGGATTGAGAAGTTTTTCACATATACTCTGTCGATGGGGTATTTGGCCAGCGTTGAGAGCAATGCTTGTGCGTGCCCCAATCTCACACCTGGTGATACAGATGCTTTTTTCACAAACAGCAAAGCTGATATGATTTTTAGTTTATAGGCCACAGCGTCGCTCCTCATCAAACACAATTCATCTTTTTCCACGTCATGCGAATTTTAATGTCCACACTGTTAAGCATTAGTTTTTCTTGAAAGAATATGTCGCTGTGAATGGGGGCCAGGAGTTCAACAACACTGCTGGCATTGGGAAATGCAGCTCGTTTGGTCAAACCTCTATTGCCACCAGCGGGGTCCGTTACGTCCATGTGGCCAGCTGTGTCTTTGTAAAAGAGCCCTGCGGAGAAAAGCGTTTCAAGAGCGTCTTTACCATAATTGGTGAGACACTCTATTATGCATCGATAAGAATATGTGTTGGAGCTTTGTGATATGAGACGGTCTCCAAGCGACACGTCACTTGTGAAAATATTGTAGGTCTGGCATAGTGGCTCCCACAGTGGCTCTGTCTGCAATGTCTGTACCATCTGCATTAGTGAATTTGACTTGTAAAAAAACAAGGGTGTTGTTTAGGTCTTCATAATCCTCTCCAGTCCCTGCTATAAAAAACTCCAGAGGTGATGTTTATGATACAGCTGACAACAGGGGTACTTCTATATATGAATTTTTTTCAATAACGGTTTGAGTCAACAGCACTGTGAATAGATCCAGTTCGGGTTTTAAGCATTCTTCTCCCATGTTTTGTAGTAAAGACATGGTCTAAAATATTGTTTTAACGCAGGTCTTTGGTCTTTTTGCTGTAGAGCTGATTGCTGTGTTCTTGTGTTTGCGTTTTACAACTGACGATTTCTTGGTGTTATGTTTTCTTTTCTTCATCGTTTGGCCACTCCTCCAAACCCCTGGCGGTCTAGATGCTCTTCTGCGAGCCATCAGCACTAGTCTGGACTTGTCTTGAGTGATGTTATTATTATTATTATTATTATTATTATTATTATTATTAAGCGTATGCGATAATGTGTTGCTAATGTCACTTAGTATGTTTTTTGCAGCTGATTTAAGATGCGGCTTGGCTCTGCTAAAACCACATTTAGCAACGGAATAGCCATCCTAAGAGGCCTCTAAACACACCCCCTAACCCAAATCCATACTTTAAATTAAATGTAAACTCAGATTAAATGTAGGCATTAGGCCTATCAACCGGAGTTAGGAAAACTGTGGTTTCTGCTATTTGAGCCTGGGTCATGCTCTTAGAGACACACAGGCAGCAACAGCAAAACATGACATAAATTAACAGAAGGGTGACAAAGAACAGTAGAGTTTTCCAGCTATATCACCACCAGGAGCCTAGCCATGCAACTATCCAATCACTCTTAACTTGATCAATAGCGTTAACCTGATCATGTAACTCACCTAGGTCATTAATGTATCGTGTCAAATTTAGACTAGGGTCAAAAACGTTGTTGTGCTAAGATATAATCTAAAGCGACCCGATTCTGCAAAATCATCATTTAACGTGATTGCAGTGTGTTGGATATGATGCCTAAGGATTATTAGCCAATTTCTCGACTTCATGAGATACAGTATCTCACAAAAGTGAGTACACCCCTCACATTTTTGTAAATATTTGATGATATCTTTTCATGTGACAACACTGAAGAAATGACACTTTGCTACAATGTAAAGTAGTGAGTGTACAGCTTGTGGAACAGTGTAAATTTGCTGTCCCCTCAAAATAACTCAACACACAGCCATTAATGTCTAAACCGCTGGCAACAAAGTATCAGCAGGATCACTGAGGTGTAAAGAATGCTAGGTGGGTTCCAAAATCGGCAGCACCTTGCGTAAGTCAGATTTCAAACCATCAGCCCACTGACTAACGGGCGCACGGCTTCCAAGAACATCAGAAATGGAAGTCATTTCATATCCCCCATACAGCATGAATAACAGAGCATAACGCTTAGTGTATTCCATTACAAACTTGGTTTTATCTTGTTGACACTCAAAAATTTAACAGCAACACTCAGTACTGTCCACAAAACCACGAATGCGCTCAATGATACCCTTCATACATTTCTGTACCCCACTGACCGACGCGACTGACTGTTTTCCTTCACATACCTCGTAAAAATCAGTCAACTTGTCCACTTCAATAGACAGAAATATTTGAGAGCATATAGCAATAACATCCAGTGTGTCCCTGTCTCTCTCTCTCTCTCTCTCTCTCTCTCTCTCTCTCTCTCTCTCTGACCCCAGCTATCTCTCTCCCTGCCTTTCTAACTAGATCTCTCTCCTTGCATCTCTGACAACCAACCACATTTCATGTGTATAATGTTAGTGTATAATGCCTGCTTGCTTAGTGCTTATGTAAATTTATGGAATTTGAATTTTCTATTGGTGATTAATATGGTGCCCCGGGCACTTTCTCAATTGCCCATATGGTTAAGCCTCCTATGACCTTAGTCCAAGATAAGTTGATATTTTTTAGATGGATCTGATGTAGATGGACTCTGCTTGCTTCTGTTAACAAATTGGTTATCCTCTGGTTGAGCTTGGTTGAGCTTAAATTGGTTAAGCTCAGGCATTATCTGTTGCCACAGAAAATTCAGCTTAGCTAAAGCTGCAGAGAAAACTCAGCATATTGTGAAGCGCAAAATAAAGAACTGCAAGCCAGAGTATCTTCCTTAACAAAGTTGGACCATAATGAATCATCAAACAAAATTAAAGAGAGATAAGCTGTGCAGTCAAATAAGATTTATCTTGATTTGCAGTCTCTGTTTAGAACTCAGGGTGATGATTTGTCAGTCAATGACATTGTTGGACTAATTGATTAAACAATTAGTGCTGTTGAAGTGTGTGTAACAAAGAGAAAAGCTCAGGGTGGAATAGAAGATATTGAAAATAATTTCCACCGGATCTCCTGTTGTCCAGGTACAAACCGTCATCAAAGCCCTTGGCCCTGAGGCAATAGAGACACTCGCTCAGAATTTGCCATTGGCACGTGTTAACTTTTCTGAGTTTAGGAGAGCTTTAACTAAAAAAAATGCAACTCTATGACATGTCTTTAACTGAAATCACTCAACTTATGTCACAGATTTTGACTGAATCAGAGTTTTGAAACTGCTGTTGATATGCCTGAGTTCATGCATGCCAGCAAAGACGATTTGCGAGAGGGAGTTCTAAGATTACTAAAGAACATTATTGGACCAAAGGTTGACTGGTCTAGAGTCACTAGTTGTGTGCAAAAAAAGGAAGAAACCGTAAGTGAATACATAAAAAGATTCTGTCAGTTAGCTGTTGCATACAATGGAATAGCCAATAATCCTGAGAGGGTACTAGATGATAAGGGACCACTGGTCCAGCTCTGGTTTGATTGTCTTTCTTTAGAATATAGAAATGCACTGTTTATATTGAGTTTCTTAGATCTTCCTTGGTCTAATGAAACCCTGCAAAGCAACTTGGGCAGGTTGGCTACTTGGGAAAGAGACTCTGATGTTAAAGCAAAAGTAAAGATTGCAGCAGCATCCTTTGAGGTAAACACAGAGAATAAACAAATCTGTAAAACTACAATGCATTGCCTTAGACTTCATGACTGCAGCGCAAGACAGCACGTTCTGACCTATTGAATGATGCTCATGATGTTCTACAATAAAGAATCCTGCTGAAGATTTACCCGAACCTCCTGGTCTTCGCTTCTGAGTTTCCAACAGCAGCAAGACAAAATACCACTAAAAAAACAGGAGAGTTTGGGAAATCATACACCAAAGTACAGACGACGACATCACTGTGTTAGCTCAAAGACGATGCACAAGGGTAAGCTAACCTGTTATTTACAGTCATGGCCAAAAGTTTGCGATCACTTTACATATATAATATATAGTATAGTGATTGCAAACTTTTGCCCATGACTGTAGCTTATAGCAAGGGGTTTAGGGTCTCAATCGCTGTACGTACCTCTGTCACAAAGCATATAATGAAGTTAGCTGCCAATAATACATATTAAAATGTGTATTCTGTGTATTTCAGATCTCTCAATTTATGCAAAGTCGCCGCCACAGACGTCTGTTTGGGCCTTCAACCGAGCTTCTGAGTGGTGGGATTTGATTGTTCCCAGTTTCACACACTCAGTGGAGAACTTTTGAATGTCCGAAAAAACTTTAACCTACCTATGCAATGAACTGTGTCCAGCAATTGAGAGACAGGACACAAACTTCTGAGTGTGTACCTCTAAAGAAGAGAGTGGCCATCGCATTGTGGAAGCTTGCGACTGACTCTGAGTATGAGGGCATCTTTTTGGAGTAAGCATAACAACTGTGTGCTGGTGTGTTCAGGAGTTCTGCGCTGCAGCAGAGATGTTTAAAGAAATGGCTGCCTATGGGTGGGGGCTCCCACAGTGTATTGGTGCTATTGATGGATCACACATACACATCGCAGCAGCACAGGACTATCACTGTGACTATTTAAACCATAAAGGCTGGATCCACATCATCACCTTCAAGGTGATGTGGATGGAAAGGGACTTTTCTGGAATGTTTTCACAGGACTGCCTGGAAGCCTGCATGATGCTTGGGTTTTGATACTGTCCACACTGTGGGAGTTTGCAAGCAGTGGAATTCACATACCAGCTTACACCAAGAACACTGGTTGGGTGAATGTTGGCTATTATATCCTAGGAGACTCTGCCTATCCTTTGCAGAACTGGCTCTTAAATCTATTCCCTGACACTAGACAGCTGACAGCAGAACATCAGTTCTACAACATGAAAATCTGCAGAGCATGTGTAGTGGTTGAAAATGGTTTTGGTAGATTAAAAGGAAGATGGTGTTGCCTTATGAAAAGAAATGACTAATGTTAAACTGGTGAAATCTATGGTGCTGACATGCTGTGCTCTACATAACCTTTGTGAGAATCATGGAGAGGCCTATGAGAATGAATGGGATTCAGCTTCAGCAGCAGAGCCTGTGGTGGCACTGGCAGGAGGAGGGCAGGGATGTACATGAGGGTCTGAAGTGTTACTTGAATAGCTAAATATCCATATATTCTGTCCTGTCAAGTGTATTGATCATGACTAATAATCTTTCAAAGTATAAATGTCTCCCCTTGCATTTTTATCAAACAGGTTTTTATAATTTTGGTATTTATCATTTAGAGTTATCATTTGGTACATTACATGATTATGAAATATGAAATCATTAAGAAAGTACACATGTTTGACAAGTGGTATTTTTTATTGAACAAAATATATACACATATAAATACAAAGATATAAATGATAAAATGTAAACACAGCAAACTTAGAATGTGCAAATGTATGAAGTGCAAAAAAGTGTGCAAAACAAAAAAACTATTTATATAAGGCATGTAATAGGTGCGGGTCTCTCCGGAGGAAACCCTTGCAGCACGGGGAGGGGAGAGAACATGCAAACTCTGCACACACAGGGCCGCGGGGGGAATCAAACCCCCAAAGCTGGAGGTGTGAGGCGAACCTACTAACAACTAAGCCATTTTTTTTTCAATTCAATTCAATTTTATTTGTATAGTGCTTTTAAAATAGACATTGTCTCAAAGCAGCTTTACAGAAACATATAAACACAGTATACAGATTTTAAATGTGCGAATTTATCCCAATTGAGTGAGCCAGTGGCGACGGGGGCAAGGAAAAACTCCCTAAGATGTTAAGAGGAAGAAACCTTGACAGGAACCAGACTCAGAAGGGAACCCATCCTCATCTGGGTAACAACAGACAGTGTAAAAAAGTTCATGATGGATTTATATGCAGTCTGTTTGGCCTTAGAAGCAGCCAACAGCGAGAACCTCCATGTAGAATTGGAGTAATGAGAGCTCCATCCAGAGGTAGGACATCTAAAACGGATCAGGCCGGTCCGGAGAGCAGAAAAGATCAGGATCTCTGGTATCTCCATAAAATCGTGTGTGGCTTGACAGAAGGAGAGAGGGAGGGAAGAGATTGTTAGGACTGTGCTTAGTGTAACAGAAAGTCTAGTCAGGGTAGGCTTGAGTAAACAAATACGTTTTAAGCCTAGACTTAAACACTGAGATTGTGTCTGAGTCCCGAACACTAATAGGAAGACTGTTCCATAACAGTGGGGCTCTATAAGAGAAATCTCTTCCCCCTGCTGTAGCCTTTGCTATTCGAGGTACCGACAAATAGCCTGCATCTTTTGATCTAAGTAGGCGTGGCGGATCATATAAAACCAAAAAGTTTGCATAGATATTGTGGCGTGAGACCGTTTAGTGCTTTATAAGTTAATAAAAGTATTTTATAATTAATGCGTGATTTCACTGGGAGCCAATGCAGTGTGGATAAGATCGGGGTGATGTGGTCGTATCTTCTGGTTCTAGTTAGGACTCTAGCAGCTGCATTCTGGACTAACTGGAGTTAGAAATGGAGGTGACGAAAGCATGAACTAATATTTCTGCATCATGTAGTGACAATATATTTCTTATCTTAGAAATATTTCTGAGATGAAAGAAGGCTATCCTAGTAATATTATCTACATGAGCATCAAATGATAGACTGGAGTCAATAATCACACCAAGTTCTTTTAGATCAGAAAGATTACTTCTAGCTACACGTGGTCCTAGTACAAGTTCTTCTGTCTTATCAGAATTAAGTAAAAGGAAGTTAATAATCATCCAACGTCTAATGTCATTTACACAATCCTCAACTTTATTAAGCTGCTGTCTGTCCTCTGGCTTCGCTGAAACATACAGCTGTGTATCATCAGCATAACAGTGGAAGATAATTCCATGTTTATGAATAATTTGACCTAGAGGTAGCATATATAAAGTAAAAAGCAGTGGGCCTAAAACAGAACCTTGTGGAACACCAAATTTAACCTTTGTATGCGTAGAGAAGTCGCCATTTACATCTACGAACTGACAACGATCGGTTTAATAGGACCTGAGCCAGGAGAGGACTGTTCCCTTAATGCCAACAATATTTTCTAATCTATCAAGGAGAATAGTGTGATCTATAGTATCAAAAGCTGCACTAAGGTCGAGTAACACAAGCAGCGAGACACAACCCTGATCAGAGGCCAGTAGTAGGTCACTTACTACTTTAACTAACGCTGTCTCTGTGCTATGATGAGGTCTAAATCCTGACTGATACATTTCATGAATGTTATTCCTATGTAAGTACGAGCATAGCTGCTGTGTACAACCTTTTCTAAAATCTTGACCAATTGATATTGGTCTATACCTGGACAGTTGAGAGGGGTCAAGGTCAGGTTTTTTAATCAGGGGTTTGATATCTGCTAATTTAAGTGATTTAGGTACATAGCCAGTGCTAAGGGAAGAATTGATTATATTTAAAAGTGGTTCAATTACTCCTGGTCAAATCTGTTTAAAGAAACATGTAGGTACAGGATCGAGGATAGAAGTTGATAATTTTACTGAAGGGATTAATGAAGCTAGTTCGGTCTCTCTAAGGCGAGTAAAACATTCTAAACATTGATCTGATATTGCTACATTATCATATACAGGGTTAGTTATAAAACTGTCTGGCTTTAATTTAATAGCCTGAATTTCACATCTAATATTTTCAATCTTACTAGTGAAAAATTACATGAAATCTTCGTTGCTATGTAATGATTGAGTGTCTGTTTCTGTAGGGGTTTCATTCCTACTTAATTTTGCTACCGTGTTGAATAGAAATCTCGAATTGTTTGTGTTATCTCCTATTAAGGTGGAGAGAGAGACTTTTCTAGCATCACTAAGAGATTTTCTATAGTTCTGTATGCGCCCTACTTGATCACATATCAATCACATATGAAAGAATTGTAAATTAACATCCCCTAAATGATCTACAGTGTGTTCACACTGTAGTTGCAGGATATAGAAATAATGCATTTATGGTGGAATTCATGATATTTCTTATATTATTTCAGGCATTCAAACAGTCATGAGTGTTGACGGTGCTAGCACCAACGGGGAACTTGAGGCATCATTAAAAGGAGAAGGAGCTCTTATTAAAGAACCCTGATCACTTGTAGACAAGAAATCTGAAACAGAAAATTTGTCGCTTTTAAGTTTTTTAACTTCTCCCTACACTGTTGGTAGGTTGGGTGGTAGCCGTGTGCGGCCAACAGCTGAGACAGTTCCTGAAAGACTTTTTCATTTTGCGTCGCCCCATCCAGCTCTCGTTCGATCCTCTCCTCGGCTCAACCCAAAGAAAAGGGTTCTTCTAATAAAAGCAAATATGCAGGGCCAGTTAATCCATTAGGCGTCATAGGGTGTCACCATATACCACCGCCCTACTGCCGCCCCACTGAATCCGATTAACAGTACTGAGCCACATTTAAGGTCCTCATGTCTTTTACCTCAGAAAAGTTTTTGTTTGGTCAAACTGGTTTGTTAGCAATGCCGATGTAAATAAGCAGAATTGTGTGCAAGGCTGTATTAAGTGCAAAATGACACTCATCACCATGATTTTGTTTATTTTTTAATAAAATTTTAAAGTACATCATACTTATCAGTCATCACCGTTGGTGTGTGTGTGAGTGTCAGTGATGATGATTTAGTTTTTTTGCGGCATTATGGTTGATAATGATCAGTGTATAATTTTTATGCTAATGCTGCTGACGTATTACCGGCAGTAGCAATCAAGATTGTTAGTTGAGATGCAAAATAAAGTGACAAAACCATCGGGAGCTCAAGTTCGAAAAAAGAAGAGGTAAAGCATGAAAAAACAAACATAAGCTTATTACAATTTATAAGCTATATCATTTGTCATTTTTGTGGTGTTAAATTATTTAGATAATGGATTTACAATGAAGACTGGGATTGGTTGACGTCTGTCCAACTCATAAAAACGATAATGGTTAAGCACACCACGGACTGAATTTTGCTTCCATGATAAGATGCTGTTATAGATGTGCAGTATCTGAATGTTTGACTTTTGTTACTAAAAAGTTCAAACCTATTCAGATGGCTATTTATTTATTTATTTTACTTTATTTTATTATTTTTATTATTTAAGTAAATAAAATATTACTGAGTATGAGAAATGAGAGTATTTTGGGGGGGGGTGGGTGGGCGTGGTTGAGGATGAATCTCGCCTAGGGCAGCAACCGGGCTAGGGCCGGCACTGTATATATGCATTTGCATAAAGACATTTTTCACATTTATGATTTAATATGATATGAAATATTATTGTTTACATTAAAATGTAAAATATGATAATAAAGTGTGAAAAAGTGAAAATGAAACCCCAATTCCAAAAAAGTTGGGACAGTATAGAAAATGCTAATAAAAACAAAGAGGGGTGATGTGTAAATGTACTTTGACTTGTATTTAAACAAAAAATGTATGAAGACAAGGTATTTGATGTTTTACCTAATAAACTGCATTTTTTAAAGATAAACATTTATTTTGAAATTGATGCATGTAACATGTTCCAAAAAAGTTGGGACAGGGGCAATTTAGGGCTAATAGCGATGTGAGAAGGTGAAATAAGAAGTTGATGTGAAACAGGTGAGGCAATCGTCTAATCATAGTATATAAGGAGCCTCCAAAAAAGGCCTAGTCCTTCAAGAGCAAGGATGGGTCGAGGCTCACCAATCTGCCTACAGATGCGTCAGCGAATAATCCAACACTTTGAGAACAACATTCCCAAAAGACAAATTGGTAAGATTTTGGGCATCCGGTCAAATTTCGGTGCCAGAATCGAGAACAAGAAACCAGAAACAAGATCAAAGAACATGAAACAAATCGAGGAACAAGGTACAAACGCTTGGTATGGTGATAACACTCAATACTTTGCAAAGTCATTGTGTTCAAACAGTCTCTTTAAACTGTGGTTGTGAATGGTGTGAATTTGATGCAGGTGTGCGTGATTAGAATGAATGTGAGTGTTGTGGGAATTGCAGTCCAAGGCGGCCATGTTTGTAGGCCACAGTGCAGGATGGGAAATGTAGTCACTGGTTTGCTGTGATATGACAATAACGTGTTAATAATGTGTTTTCAATATAGTACAAGGTGAATTAAATTTTCAAATGACTTTTTTTTTTTTTTTTTTTTGCATTTTCCATACTGTCCCAACTTTTTCGGAATAGGGGTTGTAGGTGAGAGAGATATTTTTGGTCCTAAAATTACAGTGCTGTGAAAAAGTGTTTCCTGATTTCTTCTATTTTTGTGTTTATCTCATACTAAATAGTTTTAGATCTTCCAATGAAATGCAACACAAAACAAAGGCAAGCTGAGTGAACACATAATACAGTTTTAATTTTTCTATTGAAAGGAAAAAAGTTATCCAACACCAATCAGCAATGTGAAAAACTTATTGGCCCTTAAACTTAAAATCTGGTTGTGCCAACATTAGCAGCAATAACTGCAACCAAACACTTCCAATAACTGGAGATCAGTCTTTCACTTAACTAGGACTAGGACTTACTCCTATGCTTTGGATTATTGTCTTGCTGCACAATCCAGTTGTGCTTGAGTTTCAACTTATGGACTGAAGACCAGATATTCTCCTTTAGGATTTTCTGGTGTTTCCCTAAATTATTGCAAGTTGTCCAGGCCCTGAAGCAGCAAAGCATCCCCACACCAACACTCTTCCACTATCATGCTTGACTGTAGGTATGATGTTCTTTTTGTGGAAATAGGTGTTTGGTTTATGCCAGATGTAACGGGACTCCTGTTTTCCAAACAGATCCACTTTCTACTCATCAGTCCACAGAACATTCTCACAAAAAATTTGAGGATCATCAAGGTGTGTTTTGGTGAAATTCAGACGAGTCTTAATGTTCTTCTGGGTTAGCAGTGGTTTTCACTTCGCCATGTAAGCATGGATACCATTTTCCCCCAGTGTCTTTCTGATAGTCATGAACAGTGACCTTTATTGATGCAAGAGAGGCCTGTAGGTCCTTTGATGTTGTCCTTGGCTCTTTTGTGATTTCCGGTCAGACACTTCTGGGAAGGTTCACTACTGTACTGAGTTTTTCCATTCAGAGATAACGGCTCTCACTGTGGTTCTTTGGAGTCCCAGAGCCTTTGAAATAGTTTTGTAACCCTTCCCAGACTGATGTATTTCAATCACCTTCTTCCTCATCTTTTCTGGAATATTTTTTCATAGTTATAATTTCATAGTCATAATATTTGCCATACTGTGTTACTAGATAAGATCTTTTAACAAACTTCATGCTGTTGAAAAAGTTCTATTTAAGTGTAGATGTGATTGAACAGGGTTTGCAGTAATCAGGCCTGGTTGTGTCTAGTCCAGCTGAACACTATTATTAATGAAGTGTCATAGATTTTGGGAATTAGTAACTACATGGGCAAATACATTTTCACACAGGCCCAGTTGGTATTGGATAACTTTTTTGTTTCAATAAATAACATTAGCATTTAAAAACTGTATTTTGTGTTTACTCAGGTAGCCTTTGTTTTTATCTTAGATTTATTAATATGAGATATACAGTGCCCTCCACTAATATTGGCACCCTTGGTAAATATGAGCAAAGAAGGCTGTCTTCATTGTTTAAGCTTTTGATATTTTGTTAAAAAAATTCACAGAAATACTCTGCTCTTATGGATACCAAACAATTGCAAACACAACACAGGTTTATCCAAATAAAAAAATCTTTGTTAAATATAGGTGTGCAGAAATTATTGGCACCCCTATGAATTCATATGAGAAAAATATATTTGAAGTATATTCCTATTGATATTTTACATTTTTTACAACAGGGTGACTAGGAACAGGACATTCTTCAATGTGGTTAAACAAAATAGCACAAGCATTGAAAATGCCCATTTCCACCATCAGGGCAATAATGAAGACGTTCCAGTCAACTGGAAATGTTATGAATCAACCTGGAATTGGATGTGTGCCATCCCAGTCCCCTGACTTCAACCCCATAGAAAACCTGTGGGGTGAACTGAAGAGGAGAGTCCACGAGCATGGACCTCGAAATCTGAAGGATCTGGAGAGATTCTGTATGGAGGAACGGACTCAGATCCCTCGCCATGTATTCTCCAACCTCATCAGGCATTATAGGAGAAGACTGTTATCTTGGCAAAGGGAGGTAGCACAAAGCATTGACTAAAAGAGTGCCAATAATTGTTGCACACCTATATTTAACAAAGATTTTTTTGTTGATAAACCTGTGTTTTGTTTGCAATTGTTTTGTATCCATGAGAGCAGAGAATTTTAGTTTTTTTTTTTTTTTAACTAAATATCAAAAGATTAAACAATAAAGACAAATTTTCACAGCATTCTTTGCTCATATTTACCAAGGGTGCCAATAGTAGTGGAGGGTACTGTGCTCAGAAACAGAAGAACTCAGAATGGGGGCAAATACTTTTTCACAGCACTGTAATTAAGTACTGTATTTGTATAAAGGTGTGAGTGCCTAGTAAAGCTGATCCATTTCCTCTGACCACACACACACACACACACACACACACACACACACACACACACACACACACAGAGACACTTGTGCTTGTTCTTCCTCTTCTTCCTCAGGTTTACTTTTCAAAATACACACGCACCAGTTAGAAACAGAAGTTCAAATAAGCAAAGAGATGGGATTGGACTGCCATTTAGGCAATTTTAAATCACGTGATCAAATTAGGCACATCCCATTGGATATTATAACTCCCAGCCCTCTCTAAAATCAGGAAAGCATGGCTTTTAAATACCTTTTAAATACCATAGCATTAACACGAAATAAGCCAATATAGCATAAATAAAAGTGTCGATGTAAAGTAATGCATTACGTTTAAATAGAACATTTATTTGGTTTTCACTGTGTATTTATGAAATGCTGAAGTACCGTATGGGACAGCTTAAATGGAGTGATGTATATGCTGGATTCAGCAGTGTTTTGGCAGATCACAGTGACGTCAGCGCCCTGGCCCACCTGCACAGCGGCAGTTCCGCCCCTGATGATGTCACTTCCTACCCCGGCAGTCCGCACGCGAGCGCTACCCCGGCTGAGAGACCTCTGTCTGTGGTGCTGAAACGGTAATGACGAGCTGTTCTTTGAAATGTACATTTTTCCCCTTCATATATAAAACAACGTTTGTTTGGGTAAAAAAAAAATGACTGCTCTGTGTTGAGACGCTGAAAAGATTGCAGAAACGTCTGTTTTTCCGCTCCACGCTTTCCCACAGTACCGAGCATACCTTACCGAGCATGCCTTACCGAGCATACCTTACCGAGCAGCTGCTCAATGGTTAATAATATGCGCTAATGTCGACACGGGCTTTTTATTTACCTTGGAATGATGGTGAAGTCAGAGAAAGGCTTTCCTAAGCTCAGTGACTATCATATAGACGCTGTATGTAGGGCCTATTGATTTCTCCACGATCGCTTACGTCTGCCAAAATGCCATAAATGTAAATGTTTAGAGTCTAGACATTTACATTTATGGCATTTTGGCAGACGCACTTATTCAGAGCGACCTACATTTATCTCATTTATATAACTGAGCAGTTGAGGGTTAAGGTCCTTGCTGAAGGGTTTAGATAAATCTGATGCATCCGAGTTAACTCTTTAGTGTTTGTTTTTTTCTTTCCGATGACCATACGAAAGGTATCGATTTTCGGCAGATGATATAGTTTATCCATACTGGCTTCTTGAGCCGCACATTAAAAATCTGACACGCCTATGCCACGCTCCTACTGTACCGCAAACTGTATGTGTTGCTTTGCGGTTCTTTGCGAGTGGTAGGCTACATATTTTCATACCCTGGCATTATTTCTGCCCTAATATATTTTCACAAATTTGTATTTTGTTTTTTAATATTTAATTTAAAACTTACATTTATATTAAATTAAATTACATGAAATAGCCTATGTTGGGGTTAGAAGTTTTCAAGCCGTTTATTCTCATTGCGAGCCTATAAAAGTAAGCTTAGGCATTTACTAAATCAGCAATTTCCCCGAGCTTTGGCAGACCGCTGTAAAGTTGAGTTTATATTGGACATTTGCTGAACATTCGAGTTTCTCTTTCTATGTCTCAGGAAATAAACACACAAAAAGGACAAAACTTGTATATTCTACCTCCGGCAGTAAGAACCAAGTACCATATTTAAAAATTTTCTGATGTTAAAGCCAGCGGAAGCCAATCTTTCAGAAACGCAGATCATCCACGCTTTATAGTAATGGAGTCAGTAAGGGGCCGTCTAAAAAGTGCATGACCTGGGCAACTGTATAAGATTCTACCAACATTATTGTCGTCTACTTTGCAGGATATCCAACTTATTGTAGTGTTAGGTACATACAGCATGGGGTAGGATGTAAGATTCACTACAAGTGCAACATTCTCTCTCTCTCTCTCTCTCTCTCTCTCTCTCTCTGTATATATATATATATGTGTGTGTACCTCACACAGTACAGTCAAATAGTTACTGAATTGTATTTATTTATTTCTTATTATTCATTTAAAAACGAAAATTAAAAAAATAAAAACTGAGTTTTTAAAAATCTGTTTGCTGTAGTTGGTAGCAATAATAGACTACTAAAAATAGAAAAATAGCAATCATGTTGCATTTGGTTTTACATGTGTGCCTCATACAGTCAAAAAGTTATTGAGTTTTTATTAATTTTCTTTTAAAAATAAAAGTTTTTTTAAACTTAGAGTGTAAAAACTGAGTTTTTAAAAAATCTATTTGCTGTAGCAATAATAGACTATCATAACGCATTTGGTTTTACATATATAACTCATACAGTCAAAAAGTTATTACATTTGAATTATTTTTTCTCTTTTGCAAAATTAAAAAAAAACATCATAAAAATGTTTTTATTTTAAATTATAATAAAATAAAAAAATATTAAAAACTGAGATTTCAAATTCTATTTGCTGTACTTAATAGCAATAATAAGCTGTATCATAGTACATTTGGTTTTTACATGTGTAACTCCTATAAGCAATAAGTTATAGAATTTTTATAATTTTTCTTTTGTAAACAAAAAACCCTTGATTATTTTCAAAATAGAGCTGTCTTTGATAACAAGAATGGAGTGTAATATAGTGTGAATCATAACATTTGAGTGAGTAGACACCACTGTGGGAGGGGTTACACACTGATATGTAATGCTCCATACCGCATTACTCGTTAGCAACATTAGCCTCGTACCTCCAGTGCAGAACCTAAGAAGTGAACTAGACATATAACAATTTATACTGCATATATGATTAAACTGAACAATTTAGGTTTTGAAGCAAAATTAAGAACTGGTGTAGTATAAAATCAATTTTTCCCTTTTTCCTCCATCTCTTTCCTCAGAGGCTCCATGCTGATGGATGAAGAGTGTGTGTCAGTCGCAGACCAGCCGGTGTTTAACAGCGTCTCAGAACAGCGTTCGGTGCTGCTGGTGTGTGAAGGTCATGGTGATCAGATCCTCAGCGTTCTACGCGCGTTTCGTGAGAAAGGCATGCTCTTTGACTTCCACATTCATGTTCAGGATGAGATCCTGCCGTGCCATCGCTGTGTCCTCGCTGCTTGTAGTGACTTCTTCAAGTAAGAATTTTCTGCAGAACCTGTTAATAGAAACATCTTACAATCAGCATTAGTGATTATCCTAAAAGTGGTTGTTTATTGCTGGGTTAGGGTTCAAATGTCTCAGAGTAGTTTATTAGCTTTTATTGGTGTAGAACATGTTCACAACACAAATAATGATCTTGATATACAGTGTCCTTCACTAATATTGGCACCCTTGGTAAATATGAGCTGTGAAGGCTGTGAAAATTTGCCTTTATTGTTTAGCCTTTTGATCTTTTGTTCAAACAATTCACAAAAATATTCTGCTCTCGTGGATATCATACAATTGCAAACACAACACAGGTTTATCCAAATAAAAAAATCTTTGTTAAATATAGGTGTGCAACAATTATTGGCACCCTTTCAGTCCAATACTTTGTGCTACCTCCCTTTGCCAAGATAGCAGCTCTGAGTCTCTAATGCCTGATGAGGTTGGAGAATACATGGCGAGGGATCTGAGACCGTTCCTCCATACAGAATCTCTCCAGATCTTTCACATTTCGAGGTTTACGCTGGTGGACTCTCCTCTTCAGTTCACCCCACAGGTTTTCTATGGGGTTCAGGTCAGGGGACTGGGATGGTCATGGCAGGAGCTTGATTTTGTGGTCAGTAAACCATTTTTGTGTTGATTTTGATGTATGTTTTGGATCATTGTCCTTCTGGAAGATCCAACCACGGCCCATTTGAAGCTTTCTGGCAGAAGCAGGTTTTCATTTAATATCTGTTGATATTTGAGTCCATGATGCCATGTATCCTAACAGAACATCCAGGTCCTCTGGCAGAAAAACAGGCCCAAAACATTAAAGATCCACCTCCATATTTAACCGTGGGCATGAGGTACTTTTCCATATGGCTACCTCTCTGTGTACCAAAACCACCTCTGGTGTTTATTACCAAAAAGCTCTATTTTGATTTCATCTGACCATAGAACCCGATCCCATTTGAAGTTCCAGTAGTGTCTGGCACACTGAACACGCTCGAGTTTGTTTTTGGATGAGAGTAGAGGCTTTTTTCTTGAAACCCTTCCAAACAACTTGTGGTGATGTAGGTGACTTCGGATTGTAGTTTTGGAGACTTTCTGACCTCAAGACACAACTAACATCTGCAATTCTCCAGCTGTGATCCTTGGAGATTTTTGGCCACTCAAACCAGCCTCTTCACAGTGTGTTGAGACAATGGCATGGTGGCTTAGTGGTTAGCATGTTCGCTTCACACTTCCAGGGTTGGAGGTTCGATTTCCGCCACAGCCCTGTGTGTGGAGTTTGCATGTTCTGGATGGATGGATGGAACTTCTTAAATATTGCCCCTTATGGTGGAAATGGGCATTTTCACTGCTTTTGATTTTCTTATAGCCACTTCTCATTTTGTGAAGCTCAACAACCTTTTGTTGCACATCACAGCTATATTCCTTGGTCTTACCCAATGTTATGAATGATGGGAATTTGGGAATTTGGCCTATGTATTACCTCATATTTATACCCCTGTGAAACAGGAAGTCATGGTTGAAGAATTTTCCTATTCCTAGTCACCCAGGTGTTCTAAACATTTTTTTTTTTTTGGAATATCAATGGGAATGTACAAATGAATTCATAAGGGTGCCAATAATTGTTGCACACCTATATTTAACAAAGATTCTTTTTTTTTCATAAACATGTGTTTTGATTGCAATTGTGTGATATCGATGAGAGCAGAGTATTTTGTGAATTTTTTTAACAAAAGATCAAAAGTTTAAACAATACACTCTAACAAACACTGGGTTTAAAAAAACCCAGATTGGGTTATTTTTAGCCCAATTGCTCAGTAAATATAGACAGAACACAATTTGTGCTAAACTAAACCATCAAGTTGGGTTGTTAATTTTAACCCAGCAAACGGGTTGTTTTTCAACCCAAAGTATAGTCTCATTTTTACAAAAATGCTGGGTTAATTTTATTTCATAAATGGGTGAATATTTTCAGGGTTATTTTTACCCTTTGAAAATGTAAAATATACCACATTATAAACAAATATGTCAACATTCTATCTGCTTTATTTATACACAAGATTTAAAAATCCCAGGACATTTATCGTAAACAGTATGGGTATGACCCTGGTGGCCTGGTGAAATTCCCCCATTGGCCCTTCTCTATCATGGCCCCCTAATAACCTCCAACCCTGAATTGGCTACATCACTCTCCTCTCCACTAGTAGCTGGTGTGTGGTGGGAGTTCTTGCGTAATATCGCATCATACAGGTGGAGGCTACACACTAGTGGTGGTTGAGGAGATCCCCCCTCCCCATACTATGTAAAGTGCTTTGAGTGTCTAGATATCTGTATAAATGTAACTATAACAAGAAGGTGTTCAGAAATGTATTTCTAGAGCTGCTAAAGTGGTGTTTTATATATACTTTGAATTAAATGACTCTAATAAGTCATATATTTAAGACATAAACATCAGATTTTGATCAGAGACATTTAAAACATCCAAATAACTGAGTAACCAACTTACGATCCAGTGGTGTTACAAACAAGTATGCCAAAGTTAATGAAATAGCGGTACATTTAAAGTCATGTAAACTGGACTATTACACATTTTTGCTTTTTCTATTGATACGAACCTTCACTCAATCATGTGTTAATTTTTAACACACCTGCATCTAGTTAAGGAGAACACATTTTGTGTTGCTTTTAACACAATTAGTCTGTTAGTACATTTAAAAAATAACACAAAAATAACACAGATTTGTTGTTTATACTTTTTCCCCTACAATTATCCTAAAATGCAGTTTGTTTGTACGCTAAAATTCTACTAAAATGCTCACAAACTAAACAAACAAGTGCATGAAATTCAGGTGACATTTATTAAAATCATTAAAACATTTGTCAGATGTAAGAATTGGAGTTGATGCATCTTTTTACAAATCTCCCTGCCATCTAGGAAGACAAGAGACCCGCTCCCTTCCATTTGAAAAACTGTAAAAGAGCAGAAAGAGTGTTGGCTACACGTTAGCTACAAAATATGGACAAATGCCTGGGCTTTAACTGAGAAATTGTGTTACAGAATCCAAATTGTGTAATTTTGAAAATGTGACCTCCACTCTCCTAATGAGCAAAATAGCGCTGTAGACTCACTAGGAAAATCTAGCTAACTTGCAAACATTTATTTTCCTGACTTTAGTACCTTACCGCCAGTTTTTTTGCACAAACAAATTAATTCAACCAACATTACAGAGATAGTGGAAAGCATTACAACCGAATGTAACCCCATCCTCTCTTTTTGTCATGTTAACCTTGTGAAGAACTTTTGGCTTCAACATTACTGAGTTAGCTAAGTTCCATTAGCCACTGACTGTCTGCACCTGTTACCCAGCATTAACGTTCACCCAATACATGAAAAAACACGGCCCTAACCCATCCTCCTAATGCTAATTACTACAGCTTGTCTTGTCCAAAACACTTGCTAAATATAGTTAACGTTAACCCAGTCTCTGTATTACATCATGGTGAACAGCTGTAATGCTATGTTATCGTTAACTTTCAAAAAGGGAATGTCTAAAATTACCGCAAGCTGTTGGATAAAGTAATGTTATTACCTCAGGTGAGGGTCTAGGTTGGCATCACTCATCCCAGCATCCAGCTGGCAAGCCCTAACTTGGAACCTCAGATACGGTGCAGACCCAGAGAATAATAGAATCACCTCGGTCCATATTTCACAGTCAACATAAAACACATGATGCTAGTAGTGTACAGCCAACACTAAGGAAGCAGTACATGATGTAAACTGTTGAAACCGTTGTGATAGGTAAAGTTAATTATCACTTGCTGAGTTAATGTTTTACAATGAATACATTTTCGAGAGTGCCCTGCCTAAATATCACAAACTCGGAAAGGCATTTTCAGCAGCATTAATGCTAAATAGTGATGAATGCTAACTTATCTGTGGTCATTTGGTTTCCTGGACTCGAGGACTCCACTACACTTTTCACAGTGAAAAGGTCAGAGCAATGAACATTCACTTTGAGGCGATTTCAGAGTTGGATGATGATGTTGGCACCGCAGTCCACAATGTGATTGGACAATAATTTAACATGTAGGGGTCCACTCACTGGTCCAACGATGGTATCCAGTGACGTGGAAGAAGGATTCCCATGTGTTCCTGTCTTTTTGAAGCGAGGTGAATATATTTAAATTTGTCATTCCAATTCTGCTTGACTCTCTCTTAAATTAAATCTGACTCCAACCATAAAAACCTCAATGTTGTATTTATTTCTTAGTTATTTGTATTTTGGTACTTTTGATCTTCTATACTTGATTAATTTTATTTTATTCTATAATTTAAATTGTACTCGTACATTCGGATTCCATGTCGAGTCTCGTGCCGGCCGTGTGCGCAGATCTCACGGTCACAAACTCGCCAGTCTTGGTCATTAGCCAGAGGTAATTGACTAATACTATTTAGACGACCGCCCCATGCTTACCCTTTCCTAAATAGTACTTTATTTAGTCCCCTTAGATAGTAACACTTAGTTATAGTAACGTTATCTCTAGTCAGAGGTCATGACCACTAAAATCTACAGAGATAGACCAATAATATCTAAGTAAAATTAGCTTTATATAATCATGCCATAGTTTCCTATGTGCATGTTAGCTAGAAGAATATTACAGTAATCAGAGGTTTAGACTTCATCCTATTTAGACTTGGTCCATCAACTTTATGTTGTCCTAAACGGGAAATCCCTATCAAGCCTGTACAAACTAAGTACACTTAACTTTGCTTAACTTGTAGGCCTGTACTAACCTGGTCGCAGATTTGCTGTAACAAGGATTTACCGTAATCTACTAGAGACAATAATTTCAGAATAATTCAGAATATAATCAAGTCTAATAATTCATATAACCAGGTATGAAAACATCCAAATCCAATACTACTTTTAATAATAATAAGAAAGAATTACATTCAACATTACATATTCAAAACATAATGATACAACCTAAGAGAGACAACACTTACATACCTGGTAAAGCAAAACTACACACAGTGATCATGTGGGAGATCTGTCTACAGATTCCCCGAATCTTTGGCCAGCTCTCCCCTAAATACCCAGATGTTCTGTGGGTCCACCAAATGGTGCTGTTTGCGATTATAATTTGATGTCTGTGGAAGGATGTACAATATTTACATAAAGGAGGTAATTTCAGTGAGGGACCCTACAGGGTATGCCTTTAACGGCATGTAATATTTTTATTTGAACTGCTGTTGAGGGAATGAGATCATATTTTCCAGTCGCACTGAGACCTTTTTTGTAATATAGCAAACATGTATAGTTGACGTCTTGTTCACATTAAAACATGTTATGCAATCCATATAGATCTTGGGTATGTTTAAGGTGATCTCAGTACAGAGAAAGAGAAGGGTGTGAGGAGAGTCTTAGGCTCCACTGAGCCTGATGTGCTATCTCAGGTGAGGATGCTAATTCTGTGGGAGAAAGATTGAGTGTTCATTCTCGAAGTAGTCCTTTGTCCTCAGAGAGTAGTTCTCTCTAGGTTCAGACATCTTGGTACCAGCCTTACAAACACGTGTTAGTCACTCGTGAATTTTTGTTCTTTTTTTCTTTTTTCTAACATATTTATTGTATAATTTATCAAAATGTGTTGAAATAGTAATAACACGAAAAGTGTGTAGGATATTAACCCATCCTTTCTGAGTGTATTTCTCCAAGTAAATCTAACAGTCTGTCCGTGTGAAAACCGCTACCACAGTCTGCAGTGAGTTGACTTGACCCAAGGAGCTGGGCTGATGCGTCGGGGTGTGGGAGGGGTGCATTGTTCCAATGTCAGTGAAAATAACCCAGCCACTAACCCAGTGGTTGGGTTACACAAAACTACCAAAAATTACCCAAGACTGAGAAAATAACCCAATTAAATGACCCAAGGCTCAACCCAGCAAGTGGGTAGGAAAAATAACCCAGCATTTTTTAGTGTAAAGACACAGTCATAGCCTTCTTTGCTCATAAATATGAGCAAATAATAATTATTGTAATTATTATTAAAGTAAGTATTAGTAAGTATACACTCAATTGCTTTAAATAGCATCTAAGTGCAAAACATGATTATTAGTAAACAGCGCTTGATTTATTGTCAAATACATAGATATTTTGTCATTTTTCCATCACAGGGCCATGTTCGAGGTAAACATGCGAGAGTGTGATGGTGGCTCGGTCACACTGAGTAATCTCTCCCTGCAGGCTGTTCGCAGTTTTCTGGACTTTGCGTACTTGGGCCAGATGGAAATCATGGAGGAAAACGTTGATATGCTTTTCCAGCTAGCATCTTTTCTACAGGTGACACTTTACAAAGTACAGAGTATTGTGTGAAAGAGCTCTGTCAGAGCCACGGGTTGCGTCACCATTAGGGATGTGATGGTGAGGAAATTTTCCCACTGGTTAATCGACGTGTGACAACACCGCTAATACCGGTATCACCATGGGGGAGGTGGGGGTGGGGGGGTTACTTCATGATAAGCACAACAAAAACAAAATGCTTATATTAAACAGAGAACTTTTGAAACGAAATCTTCTGCCATCGTCTTGTCAGTCAGCTCACCTCACTTTCGTCACGGGCTAAATGAAATCTGACTCCTGCTGATCTGTACTGCGACTCTGACTCATTCGGCTCATGCTGAATTGAGCAAACGCGCTTAGTTTTTAATTGTAGTGTCTGTTCTCTAACTGAACTAAATTATTTTTTATTACTATAAAAAAGTGAAACGACAGTGGGGGCGGTGCCACAGTGATGTAATCAGTGTGGCCAGTGGGGGCGCCCCCACGGGCGGATGGCAAGTGATGTAATAAGTGTGTGGCTGAACACCATGTAACACCGGTAACACAGACTATCTCAGCAAGCTTAGTCACTTCCCAATCCCACTCAGCTAGTTCAGAGTCAGATCAGTGGTGCATGCTGGCTCAAAGAGGCCAATCTGCATAATCCAGTTTTCCGACACTGCTGATACTCGGAAAACCGAAGCGTGAGCTTGATGCTCGAAGCGCGAGCTCGAAGCGTGAGTGCACACTTTTGGGTTTTCAGTGACACTGACTTTGTTTACTTTCGACACGTGCATTTGTTATGGTTTATGTCTTGTCTCTGCCCCTGTATTTTCTTTGGTTGTTTCCCATATCTGGCATCATTGTTCTCAGCTGTCTTCTGTTTCACTCCTGTTTACGTTTGTTATTTAAACCCCTCATATCTCTTGTATGTTGCGAAGTATTACATGAGTTTTCCGTATACCAAGCATTTGTTTCTCGCTTCATGTGTTGTTGTTTTGATCTTGTTCTCTCCCTCGTTCTCAATTCTTATGTATGCCCATTTGCCGATCGCCTGAATTATTGCATGTTTATGACCACATCTATGTTTAACGATTTGGATTTGTCTGCCTGTCTCTCATATAATAAAAGCTCTTATCTGCACATGCTCTTATCTGCACGTCCTAACCTCCATTACGTCCATGATGTGACAGACTTCAGCTGAGCCGCCAGCTTGTGCACATGAATGCAGTTTTTAACAATCATCTTTAAATAGTGTATTATGATATACAAACTTATTATTCTGCACATTTATTGCACGGATTTCTTTATACTTTCAATGTTAACAGTGATAAGAATTAAAAGGTGGAAATGTAATGAGTAGCCTGTATGTGGGTGTTAAACAACATTTGACATTTTTGTGTACAAATAAAACAGCCTAAACATTTTTTGCTTTAACTATGGAAAAGATGTCTTGTTGACTACTTTTTTTCTTAGTTTGTATATTTAAATCTTCAGCATTACCATTTGAGTTTTTCTGATTTTTATGTACAATATCATCACATGTTCTATATAATATTATTCCATTAAAAAGTTTACTACCTGTAGCTGTATGTTTGAGCGACATTTTAATTGATGAGGAATTTCAGCAGGTGCCATGATTCCCTTCATTGTCATGCATTATAATAGTTTAACATGTGCACATGTTCGTGGAAAAATATATTATATGTATTTCTTTCTACAACCATTGATCAGAAACTCCCTGGGGCAATCAATGAACACAGAGAAAAGCAGATTTTTCAGGAACTTCAGAAATAACAAATCATTTTTCAAAATGCATTAATATGTAAACATGTCAAGGTGACTTTTTTATGTTTTATTTTGTATTATATTATTATTTTAATTCCAAATGATTAAGAGGCAATATTATAAAACTGATTATTTAATGAGATTACAAAGATACATATTCATACTGCCTTTTCTCCTCTGTTCCTCACTTTCACACATTTTCCATTATGTGAAAAACCTAACAGTCAGATTGGACTTAATTTTATTAATTGAACAGTTTAATGTCCCTTTGGCTGTGAAGTCATCATTTTACATAGACTTAAGTTTGGAAAAACTTTAATCTATAAAATGATTCATCTCTAAAAATCAAAAGCTTGTCCTAACACACAACTATTTTTATTCACAGGCATATTTTATATGTTTTATTTAATATATTTTATTCCTTAACAACATCATAGTGTCCCAAAGGTTATTTATTGTCCACAATGCTGTTGCTATTTGCCTAGAATAAAAAATATATTTCCTGAGTATTTTGTGCTATTTAGTACAGTTTGTTAATGTTTAATTATTTAATTGTTAATATTTAATAATTACTATTTGTTTGCAGGTGAGTGTGCTCTCCCAGGCCTGCAGTGATTTTTTAATCCAGACGCTTGACCACTCTAACTGTCTTCACCTATTGGCCATTGCTGAGGGATACGGCTCGTCCTGCCTTCTGCACCATGCTACTGAGTTTGTGATGGCCAACTTCCATGCACTTTCCTCTAGTCCAGACTTCCTGGAGATGCCTGCAGGAATTCTGCGGCACTGCCTAGTCTCAGATTCACTCAATGTGCCAGACGAAGAATGTGCACTGCGATCCCTGATCCAGTGGACTCAACATGACCTGCAATTTCGGTGTAGTTTATTTCCTGGGCTCCTCTCGCACATCCGACTGCACCATCTTGCCCCTGCCAAGCTGGAGGAAATGGGCCAGTCTGAGGCACTGATACTGAAGAGTGATGAATGTTACAGAGCAGTGATGAAAGCATTGGCACAAGTGACAGAGTTTAGTGGCCTTTTCCCTGACGCTCGTCCATCCACAATATCCAGCTACATCTATGTGTACAAAACAGAGGAAAACGGTGAGACGCGTCACACATTCTGCTATGATGTGGCAGCCAACCACTGGCACCAGCTGCCAAGCTCCGAGCTTGCTGACCTCCCTGGCTCATCCATTACCAGTTTTGGAGAGAAGCTGTTTGTCATTGGAGGATGCCGAGGCAAATGTTGCAGGACGGTGAGACTTCACATTGCCGAGACAGAGCATGAGGCTACGAGGGAAGCATGGTGCTACTGTCCTATCACAGGAAAATTTGTAGAAATCCAGGCCATGCAAAGTCCACGAACCATGCATGTCTCTGTCTCTGCCCTGAATCACATTTATGTCATTGGTGGTAAAACTCTTGGAATGCATGGCCTCCTAGATGTGGAGTGCTATGACCCACTAGGGTATACATGGAAGTCTGTGAGTCCATTACCACGCCGGATCTACTTCCCAGAGGCGGCAGTGTGTGGTACTATCATCTACACTCTAGGCTCTGAGCTGGAGACCTCTGATGCTTTCAACCCATCACTGGACTGTTTTTTCCGCTACGATGCTGAAGCTAATCAGTGGTGCCAGCTGGTAACTGAGTTTGGCCAGTTCTTTCATGCCACACTTGTTAAAGCTGTGTCTATTAAGATGACACTCTACCTGTGTGATCTGTCCACATATAAGGTGTACAGTTTCTGTCCAGAGACTCATGTGTGGAAGAGTGAGGGCTCTTTTGAGTGTGCAGGCTTTAATGCAGGTGCTGTAGGAGTGCAGGAAAAAATCTACATCCTGGGAGGGGATTATTCTCCTGACGAGATCACAGATGAGGTGCAGGTTTATGACAGCAAGCAGAGCGAGTGGCAGGAGGTGGCGCCGATGCCATGTGCATTAACTGAATTTCACTGCCAGGTGATCAGCTTTAACCACTACCGAGATCCATGGAGATCTGAACCTGCTGAGATGCAATAAACACACAAACACACAATAAGTGATGCAGTTGCTCAGACACTCATGTTCTTACAGGCACTAAACAACAATGTACATTTATGTTTGCAAACACATTTTTCCACACAGACCTGTATGTGCAGTCTCACACTTAGACTAAAATAATAATATAAAATGCTGTAGCCTTTAGCGGAAGTGCTAGCCAGAGAGTAAAATGCTTGCTTTAAGACTCCAGTAATTGCAGCCCATTTTTGTGTGTGTGTGTAGTTGAAAATAATTCTTTAAGTACATGATATACAGGCTCATGCTTCTGCCATGACCCACATAAAAAAAATCCAAAAGGCATTTGCAGCAGCAGTCGGGCTCATTTTTTTCATTGATGAGCTCCACGGTTGCTGCAAATGGCTGTCAGATATTTTTTAAGGATTCACTTACTTTACCATGCTTTTTAATTTCATTGGCTGGTATGGGTCAAAATGTTTGTCAACAATGGAATATACAGTGCATCCGGAAAGTATTCACAGCGCTTCACTTTTCCCACATTTTGTTATGTTACAGCCTTATTCCAAAATGGATTAAATTCATTATTTCCCTCAAAATTCTACAAACAATACCCCATAATGACAACGTGAAAGAAGTTTGTTTGAAATCTTTGCAAATTTATTAAAAATATAAAAACAAAAAAAGCACATGTACATAAGTATTCACAGCCTTTGCTCAATACTTTGTTGAAGCACCTTCGGCACCAATTACAGCCTCAAGTCTTTTTGAGTATGATGCTACAAGCTTGGCACAAATATTTTTGGGCAGTTTCTCCCATTCTTCTTTGCAGGACCTCTCATCAGGTTGGATGGGGAGCGTCGGTACACAGACATGTTCAGATTTCTCCAGAGATTTTCATCTGCTTTTCATCTCTTTTTCATCTCCTTTTCAGGGTCACTGGGAACCTGGAGCCTATCCCAGGGAGCATCGGGCACAAGGCTGGGTACACCCTGGACAGGGTGCCAGTCCATCGCAGGGCACACTCACACACACACTCACACACCCATTCATACACTATGGACACTTTAGACATGCCAATCAGCCTACCATGCATGTCTTTGGACTGGGCTCTGGCTAAGCCACTCAAGGACATTCACAGAGTTGTCCTGTAGTCACTCCTTTGTTATCTTGGCTGTGTGCTTAGGGTCGTTGTCCTGTTGGAAGATGAATCTTCGCCCCAGTCTGAGGTCCAGAGCGCTCTGGAGCAGGTTTTCATCAAGGATGTCTCTGTACATTGCTGCATTTATCTTTCCCTTGATCCTGACTAGTCTCCCAGTTCCTGCCACTGAAAAACATCCCCACAGCATGATGCTGCCACCACCATGCTTCACTGTAGGGATGGTATTGGTCTGGTGATGAGTCTTGCCTGGATTCCTCCAGACATGACACTTGCCATTCAGGCCAAAGAGATCAATCTTTGTTCAATCTTTGGTCTGAGAGTCCTTCAGGTGTCTTTTGGCAAACTCCAGGTGGGCTGTCATGTGCCTTTTAAGGAGTGGGTTCCATCTGTCCACTCTACCATTCAGGCCTGATTGGTGGAGTGCTGCAGAGATGGTTGTTCTTCTGGAAGATTCTCCTCTCTCTACAGAGACACGCTGGAGCACTGTCAGAGAGACCATCGGGTTTTTGGTCACCTCCCTGACTAAGGCCCTTCTCCCCCAACCGCTCAGTTTGGCCGGATGGCCAGCTCTAGGGAGAGTCCTGCTGGTTCCAGACTTCTTCCATTTACGGATGATGGAGGCCACTGTGCTCATTGGGACCTTCAATGCTGCAGAAATGTTTCTGTACCCGTCCCCAGATCTGTGCCTCGATACAATCCTGTCTCGGAGGTCTACAGACAGTTCCTTGGACTTCATGGCTTGGTTTGTGCTCTGACATGCATTGTTAACTGTGGGACCTTATATAGACAGGTGTGTGCCTTTCCAAATCATGTCCAATCAACTGAATTTACCACAGGTGGACTCCAATCAAGTTGTAGAAACATCTCAAGGATGATCAGTGGAAACAGGACGCACCCGAGCTCAATTTTGAGCGTCATGGCAAAGGCTGTGAATACTTATGCACATGTGCTTTTTTTGTTTTTTATTTTTAATAAATTTGCAAAGATTTCAAACAAACTTCTTTAAAGTTGTCATTATGGGGTATTGTTTGTAGAATTTTGAGGAAAATAATGAATTTAATCCATTTTGGAATAAGGCTGTAACATAACAAAATGTGGGAAAAGTGAAGCGCTGTGAATACTTTCCGGATGCACTGTATATCACTGTAAACCATGTGAAATATAAACACTTCCACATGCACTTTTATATTCATTAATTGATTTTGTATTCATTTATTATTCAGCAGGGGTCAGGGTGGCAGAGTCTATCCCAGAAACACAAGGCAGGAATACACCCCATCATACAGCGCCATGCGCACATGCTTACTTTTATATACTTTTAAAAATTGAAAAAAGTTGTAACGTGCAATACATGTATATTAATACATGTATTGCACGTTACAACTTTTTTCAATTTTTAATCCTTAAACAACACCCTTAAACCTCCCTGCTCTGTATCACAATTGGTCCTGCGCTCTGACCCCCTTTTTTATTTGATTATAGGCACTTTTCAAGATACCAAGGACACTGTACATTGGAGGACATAAAATAATTTAACATTTGTCATTTGTCTTTGGATGTATTATATATAGATATATTTGTGTTTGGATGTTACATCCCAGTAAGAGTGAGCAGACTATCAAATCAGCTGCTAGATCTGAAGAAATTATGTGGTCTCGTGGATTCTGGGCAAAACAATAATTAATTAGCCTTAACATTTTTCAGCTCCATCTGCATGAGACAGTGAAATAAAAATAATGGCCACTTGGCCCAGTGAGGAGTGAGTCTTTGAGCCCTCATGTCACAACTGCCTGGGACCATACCCCTCCCCCTTAGGAAAATAAAAACCCCTAAACCCCTACCACCCACCCAGAATATGTTCTGGTTATTCAATTCCTGCTCCTGTTTGTATTTGTCTCTGATTCATGGACTAAAATGAGAAAGCTTTTCTCTGGATCAGTCAGTAAGTTCTAAACTTACCATGCTTGTTTTTACTTTGCAATGTATTACGATTTTGGATTATTCCTGTAAGGTATATTGCTTTATGGTATTGATCTTTGGACTGTCTCTTGTATTATAAGCGTGGGTGTTGATTAATAAAATACTGCACATGGATCCTTATGCTTCTCCTGTGTCTCCCTTGTTACACCTCCAGTTTTCTGTGGTTTTAATAACATAAATGTGAAATATTTGAGCTTACTTCCAGACAATACTCCGCTGCTACTTGATGAGGAGGCGTTTCTCATTACCACTAAAATCAGTTATCCCTGACCAAGACCCACTCCAAAGCTCTCCACTAGGATTAGGGCAAAGATGGATTAAGATGATATAGACTAAGACCTCTGGTAAAATAATGTTTTGTGGGAGGGTTTTTGGCAGCCCATGACCAGGTTTCAACAGGGCCATTTCTAGACATCTGGAGACCCTAGGCAAAATTTATGTTGGAGGCATAGAATATATTGATAAAGTGTAATCAATATGTTTAACTAACATTTGGATATGTTAATAAAGTACAATCAATATGTATAACCAACATTTAGAATTATTACTTAGAAGCATAATCTAATAATCAATATTAGTTAACAAGCATAATCTATATGCATAATCACTATTTAGAAACATAATCTAAAATCATAGAAAACTTTTTTATAAGTTAAGTTATATTCTGTGTGTACTGAGCCAAAACTGTGTTTCCAATCAAAGCCCCCTTTTTTTTTGCAAACCAGTGTCAAAATAACAGACAAGACTTCCAGAATAAGAGAATCAGTCAGGAACTAAAGCCAGAAAATCATTAAGGTATAAGGGTGAATTTTGGGGCAGAGTAAAAATCATATCCTGATAAAACTTTTCAAAAAAATCCAACTGACAGTGCATGCGCCACATGTAAGATATCACATAGGCATAAATAATGAATAAAGGAGATGGAGATTGCTTTGTTTTTAGAAAGAAGAGTTTAATACCCCACCTACAGATAAATTTACTTTTTACGTTTTTTACGTTTCAGAAAAGTATATAAAGGCATGTTTGTGTGTGTATAATTCAGACTTTCTGCAGACTGTCTCACTGTATTGTTTCAATAAAGTTTAATTGCTATTTGGCATCTACAAACCCTCTGTCTCTTAAGTTTTTTGTTAGACTGGAAAGATTGTTTTCCATGACATAGGCCCTGTGCTCCCCTCCTCCCTGCCACCTTTCCGTCCCACTATTTTTTGGGATAACCTACTCTATACAGTAAAATGAAAAGAAAAAATACAAGATAACATTACATTGCCAATAAATAATTACAGATGAACCCTCCCTGACACCACTTCAGTAAATGAACATTAGTGACTTTATGTTGTTTTCCTAGCTGGACAGGATTTCCCCCTCCTACTGAACCAAAATAGACTATAGAAATAGTCATATTTCAGTGCAACATCTTAAATATGCACTAGGCCTATATACACTAATCAACTCCTGGTGGAAGTGAAAGAGACAAACTACTAAGCAGAAAGAATAGTTAATTCCTTCATAAAATTGTATATTTATTTTCCAATAAATATAACAGTAGTATTTATGATTTGAAAACTAAAATGAAGTATTATGTGAGAGCAGTAATGTAAACATCAGTGGAATTTAGAAGATGTACAGACAGTTGAGGTACTTTTTTGAAACATTAAAAGTGTGTCTGCTCTTTGATTTTGAATACAAACTTCTTTACTTTTACTTTTAGTATTTTGCTCCCAATCCCGATGCAATATCATTGTACGCGTGAATTCAAAGTGTCACGTCGATGACACTCGCGCGCTTTTGAATTCAAAATAAACTGGCAAATGATCTATCCCGAAATGACGCTGATCGACAAAACAAGGCCCAGTTAATTTGTAGAATACATTACAATCACTCCAAAATAGATAACAACTCAAACACTTGCATCACGAGCTACACTTTCTATAGATGCCCGTTTAGCCTGTCGCTCAGCAGCACCTCAAGGATGTGTTTATTTTGGCACCATCATAAGTCAACAACTTAAAGTCAGTCAGCTGCAGAAAAGTTGCATTTTTGCAGTTTGTTCATCATACTTTACCTCTTCATACATTCAGAGGGTGGGACCCACTTTTGAATGGTGACATTAATTGGTTTCACAGCAGGTGAGTGACAATTCATCTACATCCAGTGGACAAAGAGCCTAGTCTTTTGATGCCTGTCTTGATTGGTGGACTAGAGTATATGGATGTTACGGTTATGGAGGTCCCGCCTCCAAGCCAGAGGCCCTAGGCAATTGCTTACTCTGCCTATAGATAACACTGGCCCTGGGTTTCAAGCTAAAATATTCTAATAAGTGGGGAATTCCTGATTCACTGCTGTATGTTTGATAGTGTGTGCTGTATTCTGTACATGACCTTTTCAAGTAAAGATACTTGGTGTTAAAAGGAACAATACATGAAAATGGTGATAGAAATAAAACATAATCCATTATTATTGAATGAAGGAATGATGGTTATCTTGATAATATGTGTGACTGACTTTGACTTGTTAATGACGCTAAATTACGATTTAATATTAGTTATAATTCATTGTAAATGCTGCTGTGACTGAGACACATTAACACTTACACGTTAGTTCTTTCCCTTTTATTGGAAGCACAACTTTATAAGTTAAGCTTACATTTATCAAGTTAACACATTCTTTGGAAATCCAAATGGTTCACAAGTTGTGCAAAAGTACACAAAAGCAAAAAAGGGGGTCAAGGGTCATTGAATTATTCTTCATATCACATGATTAATGTAAGCAAATCATAACCACAACAATTGGAGCTCAATCATCATGCGCTGATCATGGTGGCCAGCTCTTCCACATGCTCTCACTCCAGACCAAACAGTTCATGCCTCCTGATAGGTTCTGACGAGCAGCCACATAAGCAGAACTGTGATCAGCACGATCATGAAGTTGAGAAAGAGCTCCTGTGCGGATCGGTCCATCTCTCCAGAAGAGGGGGGGCACAGGTAGGAGGGGCCAGGACAGTTCTAAAACAGAAAGCAGGGAGAAGATGAGGTTTTTTGTCTGACGCAAATTGAACATATAGAAAGAGCAAGATGTGAGTATGAAATGTGTGTACTAATGGATCTGCAAACTAACTGGAGGGTTAAATGAGGTGTCTGGACTCGAGCTGTGCAAACATGGAATTAAGGAAGTTTAAATTGAATTGGATTTAAAAGGAGGAGAAAAAAGACAGAGAAAAATAGATTTAAAAAATAAATGTAAAACTTTAACCCAGAGTAAATCTGGTAAAAGTGAAAACATTCAAACAGTTTTCTGACAGTTAATGTCCAAAAGATTTTTTTTTTGTGTAATTTCCAAAAACAAAATTCCCCTGTTCAGGATTTGTACATCAAAGAGAGTTTGTGCCCCATAAACTACAGGAGCCACGCCCACATTTAAACCCACCAATCATCCTTAAGTTTTAAAACTCTACTCTCATCTGTCCAACTGTTTCACACTGACAGCTCTCTGGCCTCGATTCACACTTATATAAAGCAAACACATACATATGCACATACATTCCTGAACAATGCTGCTGTTGTAATAATAGTGTTTGTTAAGGCCATGTAATGATAAGCAATAAATAATACTGAATAGCCAACATTCATATAGACTCATAGTGAACATTTGTATTGTATATTTAAAGAATAATAGCATAATAAGTGTGAATACTCGGACACCAACCTCCCCAATTAATTTCACAGTAATTGCAATAATAATAATAATAATAATAATAAAAATGAGGGGTTTAAGGATATAAAAAGTTGTTGGAAATAGACTCAAGATTTTTGTGAGAATTTCTGCAGGCCAAATAAACATAAACAGTGCCAAAGCTAGAAAGTATGCTGATTTTTTAAGCACAGACAGAACTTTGTGTAGATAATGACTGAGACATGAAAATCCATCAGCAAGATGTACTAATGGGGATCTGGTAACTAACTGGAGAGTTAAATCAGGTGTCTGGACTCAAGCTGGACAGGTGACTGCTTACCTGTTGAGAAGCTTCTTGGGTCAATGAGTCGTAAAGGAACAGAATTCTTCCTCTCGCTTGTTTGGTTCTTTTGTTTTTTCTTATCTCTTATCTTGTGCAGAAGTCTGTGTCGCACTGCGCTCCACAAAATTTCTCTCCCTAAAAGTACTCTGATGATGAAGCACCTCCCAGTTCCTCATGTCACTGAGAAATTATCAAAGACTATTGCCAAGAGGAATTAAGTTATCTCTCTCTCTCTCTCTCTCTCTCTCTCTCTCTCTCTGTGTGTGTGTGTGTGTGTGTGTGTGTGTGTGTGTGCATGCTTACATATTTATAGTATTATACTTGGACAGAATTTAACTAACAAAATAAATCTACTGCTGATTTCCTTTTTTTCTGAAGAACTGATGGTAGTAGCACAGTGATGTCTCATCTAATTATGCAGTCTTCATTAAAAAGAGAGTGGCGTTACCACTGAAGTTGTTGTAACAGCAACCTAAAGCCATTTAAATTATTCTAGCACAGGAACACAATAACATTGCACAGAAATATACAGTACTGTGCAAAACGGCACCCTATTTTTTTTAGTACAAACTTTGTTATAGATTTATATTTTATAACTTCTGTGGAATCAGTACAAAAAACATTTTAGATTCCCAAACATTAGTTTTCCAGCACAAAATTAAATGTTACAGAAAAATGTTTGTGCATCAGTAAAGAAAGCAGCGTATTACATAAGAGACACTTTTCGGACAAAAAATATTATGAAGGCTGCTGGGTTTCGCTGCAGAAATAAGAAGCGAGTGCAAAAGTCAGTCTCCAGAAGAACCGTGTCTGGTTCTGCAAGACGCTCAATAACACTTACAGCTCACTTCCTTATAAAACTGCACTATTTTTTTTGGGGTCGTCAAACCGAATATCGGCTTTATTTCATTTATTACTGTTTACTGCTCTTTATAGTATTTTTTTTTTTAAATGTAGAAACATTTAATTTAATTATTTTTGAAGGCATCTTTGCTCTGCAGCATTTCTTTGCACGTGCCTAAGACTATTACACAGTACTGTACATAAATAAAGTACAATTTTTTTTTCATCTCTTTCAATCTCATGCATGTCCAAAACCTTTTCCAGTTAAAGAAAGCTGCACTAGCAGTCTGAGGTCTTCATTTTCTACTGTTCCTAATATATATATTTTTCGTCACAACTGCTCTTCATCTTTAAACTACATTTTATTCTAATCTGATAAATATCAGTAACAAATTGAGTTATGATTGAACATGTAACAGGACAGTGTTATTGCATAATAAATACAGGGCATGCAACAGAAGAAAAGCGTGGGACATGTAGGATTGAGGGATTTTACCAATTTGCATACTCAAATAATCTGGATTTTTGTAAGAGTAAAAGTTTTGTCATTTCTCTGTTGTTTTTGTCTAGTGTGAAAGGTGAAATGATAATATAAAAGTTTTATGTTTTAAAACTAGTTATAGGTTACTGAAAAATGCATTATAATAGTTATTATTCTTCTTCAATGACTTTGGACATTGAAAATTGCTTGTGAAATGTTGTAATGTTGCTTTCAGATATGTCCTGTGGTGGTTATTGGTAGGTGAAATGCATCAGGCTAAATCTTTATCATCTCCTGTTTCTCTGTTCTATATTTAACAGTTGTTGTGTCATGTTCAAGCTCAGAGAAATATTTGTCTTCATAAGAGATCTTAAATTTACAACATGATTCACTGAGCACATATTTTAAATAAAACCTTAACCATATTTGAAAAAAATAAATAAATAAATGAAATAATCTCTGATAGAAAGACAAGCGTCACCAGGACAGAGAAAGAATTATTATCAAACAGAGAAGATTATTAAAATTTTCCTTCACGTAAGATCTCTAAACACAAGCACATACGTTATAAACAC
Source organism: Ictalurus furcatus (assembly GCF_023375685.1). Taxonomy (NCBI): domain Eukaryota; kingdom Metazoa; phylum Chordata; class Actinopteri; order Siluriformes; family Ictaluridae; genus Ictalurus; species Ictalurus furcatus. Next base: position 63,197 of record NC_071271.1, read on the forward strand.
ATTATAAACAAATGTAGAAATGACCAATCCAGAATTTATCATTATAAATGAATGCAGTCTTCCTGGTATGGAGAGTAAACTGCAGTCTTTAGAATGATCCAGAAGGTTTGGCAGCTTTGCCAACAGCTGTTCACTTCACTGACCCAGATAAAGACTGAAAATAGACTTTACACGATTCCTCACTGTCAAACTCCAAACAGAGCTCATGCAAATATTCATCAGTTTTATGTTTATATGTTTTATTCTGTTTTGTACTTAGCTTGTTTCTGTTGTTATATTGTTCAAGGATGTTGTTGGCATTTTCTGATTGGAGCTTTAAAATGATGACCCTGTACATATTTCCATATTTGGAAGTGAAAGTGTATCATTGTGCATGTTGTTGTTTCCATCTCTGCAGTAAATGTAGGACAGTGAGGAAGTATAAACACACACAGCTCTGCCCTGGTAACAGATCTCAGCACGACCTCACTGTAATCTCACGTACACAATCTGGCATGCAGACACAGATGCAGAAGTTGCACGTAGTTCCTGTAACATTAGTCAGCAACAGAAAAAGTTTGTGTGTCAGAGAAAATCTGGAGATACAGGAAGAGGAGACACATAAAACATTCCACACATACTGTGCTCCTGTTACAGTGGTGTATACTTTTAACATGTGATCCTTGTAATAATCTTATATATGATGGGGTAATGGGGAGTTGATGGGGGTGACAGGAGTGTTTACAGAGCATGGTCTAAAACGAAGGACGGGAAGTGGCAAACGAATGACTGTATTTACACATGACCCGGAAAGAGCCGGAACGTCCCGGATTCCGTCTGGAAGTGAAGGTGTCAGCTCTTTGTCCACAGCGCCAAGTGGTTTAGTAACCTGTTAATATTTTTACTAGCCAAAACATCACCATCCAAAATATTTCTACATACAGATTACTAATCTAAAATATAAATAAATAAATTTAATTATTCTTATTATTACAGCAAGGAGACAGTGTGTCCAGATGTCTGTCACATAATGGAGGTTAGGACAGATGCAATTGCAGTTAATAGCTTTAATGACGTCTATAATATCCAGAGGGCAAGTCAAAAGAAATAAACAAAGACAGGCAGTGGTCAGGTGATCAGGGTAGAGCAGGTAAAGCAGAAATCAAAGTCAAAGGAGTAAACAAAGTCAAAAACCTGGTTAACAAATACTAGATTAGGGCTTAGTCCACAACAGATAAAAGCTCATCTGCGCACATTACTTCACAAAGATATGGTGCCTGACAGTCTATTTTATGTGTGGTGTGATTGTGAGCGTAATTGGGAAAAGGTGTCTCTGATTAGACCTCAGGAGAAGGTGACATGTCTGTGTGTAGTTTTGGGAGTTGTAGTCATTGGCCATGTTTGTAGTTTGTGGTGCATTCTGGGGATAGAGTCCTTGGCATGATGATGTCAGACATTCTGGGAGGTGGATGCAAGTGTAATACAAAACAACCAAAGCAAAAAATAAAAGCATAATCATGAACTAACAAAAAAAGAACAGGAGTAGGAGCAACTATGAAACTAAATGCAATCAAAGATATACACAATACTACAAATGACACACAAAAAAACAGAACCTAAATTCAATTCAACTAAATTTTAATTGTATAGCACTTTTAACGATGTACATTGTCAAAAGCAGCTTTACAGAAATGAACAAATCCCAGATATAAATGTCTAAATATTTTTATTTATTTATTTACATTTATTAATTAAATAGAAGTGCTAATTAGGTGCGACAGGAAACAGGTGTGTGTCATCAGTGAAGTGTTTGACATGGTCATGTGATGTGCTGGGTGATGGGTAATATAGTTCTTGTAGGCCATTTTGTGGCCAAAACTAGCAATAACACCTGATACCAGAGTACTTCAGGCCTGTTTCTGTTTCATACTCAACACATACTTAATACTTAAGCGTTACACATTGAGTGTAGAAAGCCATATTTTAAAAAAAAATTATGAATTTTTGCTTTTCACTCAAAGCTTTCACACCCATTAGTCCATTTATCAAGGCTGAATCAGAGTAAAAGTGATTATTTTGGTTCGGTTTCTATTTGGTTTGGTTTGACTCTGCACATAATTAAACAAACTTAAAAGCAGGGGGAAAGGTTTTGCCTGAGGTGTGTGTAGGGCTGAAATCTCTTCACAAATCTCTTTCATTCACTGGTAAGAGTTATGGCAACAGAAGATTTAAAATTTAAAGAAAAAACACCCCTTTACCAAGTGTGCAAAGAAATCACAAAAATCACCCAATCAGGAAGATTCATTGGTACAAATATCCAGAACATAAGACTACAGTGCCATAAAGAAATCACAATACACGGTTCTAGCAGTGAATTGAAGATGAATGAAGAGAACAAACAGCTTATCTGGTTTCACACAGCATGTGTCAGAATTTTAAAAAATGAAATATATTTCAGACTAATTCATAAGCACAGCTATGAGTGCAGCACCCGTCTATCACCATAAGTAACCATTCCTAACACTTCAGTGGACTGTTGTAAAATGTTTTGAATTCTTTCTATTGATGTGTCAGGGGATGGGACAAGGGGGCCATGTGGAGTGAACATGACGTGGAATTAAGTTTGAAGTCCTGGTCACGTGCTGGAAAACACTTTCAAAAATGTTTTGATGACTTCTGTCAACACAATCACAACTCTATATGTGACCTCCACATCAGAACACTCAGAAAACTCAGAAACGTGACTCCATTCTGAGATCCATTGCTTTCAACACACACACACACACACACATACACTCAAAGGCTTTTATATAGGATACCGTTATGACCCATAAAAGAAGTGAAATTCACCAGATGTTATACTTTCTTTCAATTTTTTTTTTTTACTCCTTGAATAACTGTCTTTTAAAGTGACCTGGACAGAAAAAAAACAATATGTAATTTGTGGACATAAAATCATTTTCTAACCTGGAGCTGCAGAGGGTTTCAGGATGAAATCAGTTTATCATACAATTACAAACTCACAATCCACATTCAAAATTCTCTCCAAAATTTGGTCTTGGCCAGTTCTCACCTTCCAGGCAGCTCTTCCCTACCACATACTACAGCTACCAACTGTGAAAGTTAACACCTGAGACCTGACATGTGACCGGGACACATGAAGCCAGCCGCATCTTTTCGACCTGCCTCTCATACTGCATCACAGGGCCGTGTAATACACTCAGAGCAAAGTCCCATCTGCTCTCTTTCATATACATAAGCTCAGTGTGACAGGGAAGAGTGAGTTTGCCCCTCCCACCGAGAAAGTAGGGAGCTCCTGGGAGCGGCATTATTCACATACTCACATGCATATTTTATGTACTGTGCAAAGGTCAGAGACCACTCTTTTGTTTTAAATCAAATGGCCATTTATTGATGCATCCATTTTCTGCACTCCTTATCCGACACAGGGCATGAGGCTGGACGGATTGCAAACCCATCACAGGGCACAATCTCACACACACACAATGGACAATTTGGAAATGCCAATCAGCCTACACTACATGTCTTTGGAGTGGGGGAGAAAACCCCGAAGCACAGGGAGAACATGCAGGCACCGCGCACACAGGAATTGAACCTCCAACCTTGGAGGTGCGAGGCAAACGTGCTAAACACTAAGCTGTGCCCCCAGTGATCCACTATGTACTGTATGTTGTAACCCTAACCCAGATTAGGATATTTCCAGGATATTTCTATAAAGAAAAGAACCCTTCTTTATGTTCTTTTACCCAGGATGCAGGAAATGAAGGATGTAAAACTCATCTGCTTGCTTATTAGGTGTTGTTATGCTTTGGGACATCCTATGAAACCAGTAGTGTGTAATTCTCACTAATTTAATGCAGGTCATAAAAACCCTCCATTAGCATGCTTCAAAGACTTGGTTTACTTTTTACTTGTTTTACAGCCTGCAGCTAGCACATTAGCTAAGCTATGCACACATATTTATCAGTTGATCAGTGCAAGATCTGTTTTAAAATGTAAAAATAAATGTATGAACAGAAACAATGAGAAACAATAATGACAAGAAAATTTATTTAATAGAAAATCATAGAAAACTTTTTCTTTTTTGTAATATTGAAACATAATATTGACCTGCATAAATACTGTATGGCTGTTTGATTAAAAAGAATAATTAATGTCTTGTACATTTTCCCATCATTATTGGTCAAGAGGTCCTCACTGCAGCCTGTAGCATGATTGGGTTAGATCCACTACGTTATGGATGTTGTAACACATATGTGCCGATGGCAGAGAAAGTATGTCGGTACGTAATTCCTCTACAGTTGGGGTTAGGGTTAGGTTCAACACAAGACTTTTACGTGGAGGGACAATGTTGTGTATGTGGGTTTTTTCCCTTCTTCACATGTTAATGTTTCACATGATTCATTTATTGTATGTATTTACTTATTTATTTATTGATTGCATATGATCACATTGTTCACAAGATGTCACGTGTTTAATCAGGTTAACTGATTAACATCACGTGAAGGGTGCTGTGGTGGACCACATGTAGAGGGAATTCAACTTGATAGAATTGGTGCACAGGGTCACCTATGCACATAATAAAAACAGTAAATACAAACATTGCAACACTAGCTGCGTTTACATGGACAACAATAATCCACTCTTAACCCGATTAAGACCATACATTGATTAAGAAACTACCATGTGAACAGCAATTTTTACTTACCTTAATCTAATTAAGGTCATAATCAAATTAAGTTCTAATTGAATTAAGACAGGTGGAGTTTTAGTCACATTATGGACGTGTATTACAGACGTGTAAATACCGTAATCACATTATGAACGTCGTGTGGGAGTTTTCACCGCATTTTGCGACAGGACACGATCACACACGGCAGTTCTCAACATTTTACGTCCCAAACCGCATACTTGCCTACTATAGGCCTGTTTTGGGGAAAAATACATGTATCTCGGCTACTATATAGACGGCAAGTACACGGTTTGAGACGCAGCCCACGGCTTCAAGCAGCTGTCTATTAGCACGTACAGCATGACAAATAATTAACTGCATTTAAAGCGTTCATAAAAAAATTAAATAAAAACACCCAAAACTGTGTACGGTCCCATAACGAAGACCAACTGTATGTTGATACGTGAAATTCTGGAGGGACGTCGGACGGCGCGGCGCGGTGACGTAATGACGCGGGCTGCTAATTATGTTCTATAACGTGTACATGACAGGAATATTCTAAAAGTGACTCATGTAAACACCTTAATCACATTGTTATCTTACTCAGAGTAAGGTCAATAATTAGATTACTGCTGTCCATGTGAACGTAGTCATTGAGAACAAAGTACCGGCAAAGCCAACTATAGGCCTACAACTTATGTAGAGATAGTTTGTGCAGCGTAGCAGATGGAAACAGTAAGTAAACGCCTATATTTAATAGGTTGTATTTAACAATCCATTCAACTGATTGGTCCGCACACAAACTCGGTTATGACGTAGACTGAAGTTATTGGACAGCCTAGAGGGGAACTTGTTTTAACTTTGTGCAGCCGAGAAACCTGAAAAGAAAAAAAACGGAAACGCAGATGGACAAACGGTACCTGCCATTTCTCACGCTCGTGCTGTTGCTCGGCGTTTCCGCCGGTAAATCAGAGCATATTAAATTAGACGAAGTAACGGCAGATGTGGTTTCCGATTTTGTCATGTCGGTGGAATTCGACAGCACGCGCTCCGTGTGCAGGCCCGTACCGCGTGCCATGACTCTGTGCCGTGGTCTCGGGTACGCGCATATGCGGCTTCCCACGCTGCTGGGTCACGAGAGCGCGCGGGAAGCGCAGCAACAGTCGGGCGCGTGGTTGCCTCTGGTCAATAAACGGTGTCACCGAGACACCACCCGGTTCCTGTGCTCGCTCTTCGCCCCCGCGTGCCTACTGGAGCTCGACTGTTATGAACGCTTTTGTCTTCCCGTGGCCGGATGCGTTTAACTGTAGCCGCTTCCCCGGATTTAATTCAACACTATGCGTTCCTGGAACTGACGACACCAGGCGCGTGGAGGTTATTGACGTCATCCAAAGTTTTTCCTAAAGATCTCATTTGAAATAGAGAAGACGCTCTGCCTTTCGTGTCTAGTTTCACACCGCAGGCTTTATTTAATGTGATGATTTCACTGATGGCATTTCTCGAACAAAAGTACGTGGAATTCTGGGTAAACAGGTGTGTTTCTCTCCACTGTGCAGGTACGGTACTCTGTGACGCCTGCAGCCCAGAATCCGAGGCAGAGAAGGAGATCAAGGAAAACCTCTGCAGAAGTTCGTTTGGTGAGTGTGTGAGATCTGTGTGAATTCAGCGTTTAGATGGTGTTACCAGTGGAAAAGTGAAAAGCAGTTCTTTAGGCATGTCTTTTAGGACTCTAAATGTAAACCTTATTGTTCACTTTGGTATAGATCAATCTTGTTTCCAGAACTTTTGTGGCTCATGTCTGTATTTCTTTGCCTTCTGGCCTTCTGATTCTTACTGCTGCGACCTGTACCATGAAGCCGGTTTAGGTGACTAGACAGGTAAATTTCAGTTTAGTGCCAACCCTGGGGTTTAGGTAACATGAAAGTGGCCCGGTGTTAATCGCCAAAGTAACGTGCTCCACAGTAAACCTGCTCTGGGGCAGGTTATGTTCTGGGTAAGAGAATTCAAGCCCAACTTGGAAGGATAAGCTGTGATCAAAGTGACACACAAGTGGCGCAACTAATTCAATTTGGTGTCTGTTGCAACAACAACAACAGTAATAATAATAATAATAATAATAATAATAATAATAATCTTTATTTTATAGAGCACCTTTAAAAGCAGCTTCACAAAGCGCTGTACACAAAACAAGCACACAGGAAAAAAAAAATAATTTATAAGTTAATAATAAATGTAGACATCAGCAGTCACATGCAAGTTTAAAAAAGTAAGTCTTAAGTAGAGCTTTAAAAATGCCAAAGGTCTGAGCTTCTCTAAATTCAGGAGGAAGAGAGTTCCAAAGTGAAGGAGCAGAGACAGAAGTCCTGTCACCCATAGATTTTAGGCGGGTTTGTGGAATAGTTAATGGATTACACTGTGAGGAGCGCAGTTTGTGATTTGAGGTGTAAGGGATTAATAAAGCAGATAAATAATGTTGAGCCAAGCCATGTAATGCCTTGTATGTCAGCATCATGATCTTAAAATGGACACGGAACCTGACCGGGAGCCAGTGTAAGGACTCCAGAACAGGAGTAATATGATTGCATGTCCTGGTTCCCGTCAGGATCCTGGCAGCAGAGTTTTGTAAACATTTGGAGCTTATTGAGTGTGGATTTAGAAACTCCGGTTAAAATGCTGTTACAGTAATCTATATGAGAGACAATACATGAGTTTATCAGCTTTTCAGCCACAGAGAAGTTTAGCACAGGGTGCAGTCTTGCTATATTTCTGAGGTGAAACAAGGATGCTTTAACAGTGCTCTGAATAAAAGTATCAAATGTAAGACTGGTATCAAAGTCTCCAAAACCGAGCCATCAACCAACAGAGACAGTGGACCAGCTTTGACAATTTGCTGATGGGAACCTATAAGCATAACTTTGGTTTTCCTGCTATTCAGACACAGAAAGTTATTGTTCATCCATGTTTTTATCTCAGAAATACAGTTAGAAAGAAAACAAACATCAAGGTTTTCACCAGATTTTGAGTGAATGTAGATTTGGGTATCGTCAGCATAAAAGTGATAACGGAGGCCGAGCGATCGCAGCAGATGCCCAAGTGGAGATAGATAAATATTGAAAAGTAAAGGGCCTAAAACTGATCACTGAGGAACACCAGTGAGCAATGGCTTCACCATTTCTTTGTAATCCTGTAGACGTCGCAGAGCAACTTGTAAGAAGGGCTCTTCACAGAGAAAGACATTTTAGGGATAGACAAAATCCCCTGGCTTTCCCTGATACTTACTTGCATAAAATATATAGTTTTTCCACAGATGGAATCTCATATCTTTGTCAATCTTGAGCCGTACATTATATGTATTGTGTTGTGTTTATTTTATTTAAATTTGTTTTGTGAATGGTATGTGGTTGCATTATTCCTGTCCTATTATATTTTCATAAATTTATATTTATTTTTTAAATATTTTTAATTAAAACAATTTGCATTTATATTAAATGAAATTACATAAAATATGTTGGGGTTATAAGTTTTCAATCTGTTTATTCTCACTGTGAACTTTTAAAAGTTAACTTACGCATTTATACAGTGTTCTACCAGCAATTTTCTCGAGCTTTGGCAGCCGCATTGGTGTTGCTTTTTTCGATTAGTGTAGGTTTAAATTCCTAATTTTTGCATAATACTATCTTGCTGTTAGACTGGGAGTAAAAGGTATTTGCCCCATCCTGATTTCTTCTGTTTTTGTGTGCATCTCATTCTAAATAGTTTTAGATCTTCAAACGAAATACAACATAAAACAAAGGCAACCTGACTAAACACACAATACCATTTTTATTGATTTATTTATTTATTTTATTGAAGCAAAAAAAAGTTATCCAACACCTATCACCAGTGCCCCCTTAAATTTAAAATCTGGTTGTGCCACCTTTATGGATGAGTCGTTGCTGTGCTGTGCACTTCTGTGAAGGTTCACTACTGTGCAGAGTTTTTCCATTCAGAGATAACGGCTCTCACTGTGGTTCTTTGGAGTCCCAGAGACTTTGAAATAGCTTTGTAATCCCAGACTTATGTATTTCAATCACCTTCTTCCTCATCATTTCTAGAATTTCTTTCAATTTTGGCACAGTGTGTTACAACTTCATGCAGTTGAAAAAGTTCTATTTAAGTGTAGATGTGATTGAACAGGGTTTGCAGTAATCAGGCCTGGTTGTGTCTAGTCCAGCTGAACCCCATTATGAATGTAGTTTAATAGATGTAGGGAATTGGTAACTATGGGGCAAATACATTTTCACACAGGCCCAGTTGGTATTGGGTAACTTTTTTTTTTTCTTTCAATAGATAACTATCATTTATTTTGTGTGTACTCAGGTTGCCTTTGTTTTATCTTAGATTTTGCTTCAACTTCTGAAATGGTTTAGTATCAGATGTACACAAAAACATAAGAAATCAGGATGGGGCTTTTGTACTGTATGCTGCTTTTTTCCATGTTGAACACTATTAGTTGTTCGGTGCCAATGTCACGCTTTTATGTGCACATGCTCGTGGACTAATCATAGCTTGAAGGCCTGTTGACACCGGGACTTTTTTGCAGCGTGTTAAACGGTCCGTTTTTCAACGCGACTTTTTTGTTCACACCCAGTGTGAAGTGCAAATTCACTCCCTGACGGTAGATGGCGCTTATTGAAAAGCAGAAATACCCTGGTACACAAGGTGGTGCTGCACAACTTTCCGTTTCTGATGCTCGCTTATCACTGAAGAAGAGACCCAGTATTTGCATCTTTAAGCCGTTCACACACTTTTTGCAAACTCGCTAAAATGTAAAAAAATGTGAAATGTAAAATCTTTGCAACAAATACTTCTTTAAAGCTAAATCCTCAAAGTTCTCATTTTAAATGGTATACTCTTTAAATAAGTAATGATTTGAATTGTATCAAATTCACAGCAATAGCATTCACGTACTTATGGGAAGACCCAGATTATTATTATTTTTTATATATAATATTTTGGGAGGGGAGGGGTATAAGGCAACTATTGTGCCCAAAAATGTTAATGTTCCTATACATTGATGAAGTGTAGATTATGAATAGTCTTTTTTGTGATCAATATAATAATACAGCGACTCAATAATGGGGCACATGGCTATTTGAATAAAAGGTCAAGAATACTTTTATTCATAAATATGTCAGGTGCAAAATAAATACAATGGACTATCAATCAGCAAATTATCATTTACAGGGAAGAGACAATAAAACAATGCTATTTAGTGTAGAAAACAACAAAAAAGAATTAAATGGATCATTTATAATATATGCTTGCATTTCGGTGTCGTCAAAAAATAATAACATAAATACACTTTATAGTTTTTAGTGTTTAATTTTGAATCTGGTGCTTTCAAAGGACTGCTTGTTTGTGTGTAGGCAGAAGGATTTATTAGCAGTGAGCTTTTAATTTCAGGTAAGTCACTTACGCGCACGCTCTCTAAAATGGTGGGTTCTTGCATCTTCTTTGTCTTCTTTTTCAGCTTCTTTTTCGTCGGTAAGACAGTTTTGTACTTGAGCACCATCAAGTCATACTTTTATGTAACTTCAGGGACTCCAGACACATGAACAAAAGCGCGAATCTCATCAGACGGCCACTTTAACACAGCGCGTCAAAAAAAGAAAAACAAACACTAACCCCGCGACGTAAAAAAAAAATTACTCTTTGATGCCATGCATTTTACGGCTGGGTGTGAAGACTTCCGTTGACAGCAATTGGGGCGTTAAACGGACTGTTTTTTCGCGCCGCAAAAATCGTCCCGGTGTGAACAGGGCTTCACTCAAACACCTTCATCTGCTTTCAGCAAAATAACAGGAAGTCGGCTTTGTTTGTTCTATAAATTTAAGTGTGTGTGACACTGGGGGAAAAAAGTATTGAACACGCTAACTGAAATGTATTTAATACTTAGTGGAGAAGCCTTTGTTTGTAATGACGCTTCAAGACGCTTCCTGTATGAAGAAATTAATGTTCCGCAGTATTCAGGTGTGATTTTGGTCCATTCTTCTAAACATATTGTCTTTAAATCTTGTTCAGTTGGATTAAAGTCAGGTGATTGACTGGGCCAAACTAACACCTTGATTTTTTTCTCTGAAACCAATTGAGAGTTTACTTTGCTGTATGCTTTTGATCGTTGTCCTACTGGAAGGTCCACCCACGTCTCATCTTCATCATCCTGGTGGATGGCAGCAGCGGTGGTGATGGTGGTGAAGAAAAACTCCCTAAAATGATATAAGGAAGAAACCTTGAGAGAGAACCCGTCCTCACCTGGGTAACAACAGATAGTGTGAACGTAAAAGTTCATTATGGTTTAATATGAAGTCTGTTTGTTGAACTAGTCCACTGTTCACTAAAGGAGACCTGCGTGTAAAACTGCATGTTGTAATTACAGTCCCAAGGCCAAAGTAGCAACCGTAGTCACAGTAACCACAGCGAGAATCTCCATGTAGAATTGCAGTAATGAGAGCTCCATCCAGAGGTAGGGCATCCGAACGGATCAGGCAGGTCTGGAGAGCAGAGAGGATCAGGATCTCTAGTATCTCCATAAAATCATGTGTGGTTCAACAGAAGCAGAGAGGGAGAGGGAGGTAAGAGAGGGAAAAATTAAATAAGACTGTACTTTGCGTAAAGGAAGGTCTACTCATGGTTAGCTTGCGTAAACAAATACGTTTTAAGCCTAGACTTAAACACTGAGACTGTGTCTGAGTCCCGAACACTAATTGGAAGACTGTTCCATAACATTGGGGCTCTATAAGAGAAAGCTCTTCCCCCTGCTGTAGCCTTCACTATTCGAGGTACCGGCAAATAGCCTGCATCTTTTGATGTAAGTAGGCGTGGCGGATCATATAAAACCAAAAGGTCGCTCAGGTACTGTGGCGCGAGACCGTTTAGTGCTTTATAGGTTAATAAAAGTATTTTATAATTAATGCGTGATTTCACTGGGATCCAATGCAGTGTGGATAAGATCGGGGTGATGTGGTCGTATCCTGGTTCTAGTTAGGACTCTAGCAGCTGCATTCTGGACTAACTGGAGTTTGTTTATGCTCCGACTGGAACATCCAGACAGTAAGGCATTACAGTAATCTAATCTAGAGGTGACGAAAGCATGAACTAATATTTCTGCACCATGTAGTGACAATATATTTCTTATCTTAGCAGCATTTCTGAGGTGAAAGTAGACTATCCTAGTAATATTATCTACATGAGCATCAAATGATAGGCTGGAGTCAATAATCACTCCAAGGTCTTTAACTGCTGTACATGATGAAACAGAAAGTCCATCCAGAGTTACTGTGAGATCAGAAAGATTACTTCTGGCAACACGTGGATCTAGTAGAAGTTCTTCTGTTTTATCAGAATTAAGTAAAAGGAAGTTAATAATCATCCAACGTCTAATGTCCTTTACACAATCCTCAACTTTATTAAGCTGCTGTCTGTCCTCTGGCTTCGCTGAAACACACAGCTGTGTCTCATCAGCATAACAGTGGAAGATAATTCCATGTTTACGAATAATTTGACCTTGAGGTAGCATATATAAAGTAAAAAGCAGTGGGCCTAAAACAGAACCTTTTGGAACACCAAATTTAACCTCTGTATGTGTGGAGAAGTCTCCATTTACATCTATGATAACGATTGGTCAGATAAGACCTGAGCCAGGAGAGGACCGATCCCTTAATGCCAACAACATTTTCTAATCTATCAAGGAGAATAGTATGATCTATAGTGTCAAAAGCTGCACTAAGGTCGAGTAACACAAGCAGCGAGACACAACCCTGATCAGAGGCCAGTAGTAGGTCATTTACTACTTTAACTAACGCTGTCTCTGTGCTATGATGAGGTCTAAATCCTGACTGATACATTTCATGAATGTTATTCCTATGTAAGTACGAGCATAGCTGCTGTGCTACAACCTTTTCTAAGATCTTAGAGATGAAGGGGAGATTTGAGAGGTCTATACCTGGACAGTTGAGAGGGATCAAGGTCAGGTTTTTTAATCAGGGGTTTAATAACTGCTAATTTAAGTGATTTAGGTACATGGCCAATTACTCCTGGTCAAATCTGTTTAAAGAAACATGTAGGTACAGGATCGAGGATACAAGTTGATAATTTTGCTGAAGAGATCAATGAAGCTAGTTTGGTCTCTAAGGCGAGTAAAACATTCTAAACATTGATCTGATATTGCTACATTATCATATACAGGGTTAGTTATAAAACTGTCGGGCTTTAATTTAATAGCCTGAATTTCACATCTAATATTTTCAACTTTACCAATGAAAAATTTCATGAAATCTTCGCTGCTGTGTAATGATTGTGTTTTTTTCTGTAGGGGTTTTATCCCTAGTTAATTTTGCTACTGTGTTGAATAGAAATCTAGAATAGTTTTTGTTATCTCCTATTAAGGTGGAGAGAGAGAGACTTTTCTAGCATCACTAAGAGATTGTCTATAGTACAGTAGACTCTCATTCTATGCTGTTTGAAATATTATCAATTTGGTTTTGTGCCATTTACGTTCTAATGTCGAGTGGTCTGTTTTAAGGTACGCGTTTGATCGTTATACCAGGGTGCTAACTTTTTCTTTTGAGTGGAGACACTCTATCTAGTGTGTAGCGGAGTGTTGTGTCTATGCTTAGAGACAACTCTCCGCTACACGATAGATAGTATCTCCACTCAAATGAAAATTAATGATCCCATAGAACTTGATCAGGCTACTGAATGCTTTCAGTCGCCTGATCGAGTTCTATGGGATCAGACGGTGATCCAAATCTAATTGATGTCTCTGGGAGGTTATTCCCAGTATTTCATAGGCTTGTCCAAATGAGTTGTAGCAAACTTTAAACGAGCTTTGACATGCCTTTTTCTTTATTAATGGAGTCTTGCAGGATGAGCGTGAGCAGTGGAGTGCATTGCCTATTGTTTTCTCTGTGACGATGGTACCTGCTGCCTCCAAGTGTTTCTGGAGCTCTTTCCGAGTGGTCCTTGGCTCTTGGGCTACTCTTCTGACTATTCTTCTGACTCCCTGGTCAGAAATTTTGCGAGGAGCTCCTGTGCGTGGCCGGTTGAGGGAGTGATGTTTCTTCTACTTGTGGATAATGGCCCCAATGGTGCTTACTGGAAGATTCAGAAGTTTTGAAATACGTCTGTATCTGAGTCCATCAATATGTTTCACAACAATAAGGTTGTGAAGGTCTTGGGAGACCTCTTTGCTTTTACCCATCATGAGATATTTTCTTGTCTGACACCTTGGTAACGAAAAGCCTTTTTATAGACCATCAGTTTACTAACCCAGTTGATATTATTTTGCACAGACGGGGTATAATTACTTCCGGATTTCAGCTGGTTCCTTGCCTTACCTTGCCTTGGAGAACTGTTTTTTGTTAGCATGTTCTCTTTTAAAATACTTTTTTCCCGTGTCATTCCACTTTATTACACATAACTTTTTATTTATGGACCTTAATGTTGTGAATTCTTTATATTTCCAGATTTCTTGAGTTAATTCTGATGTCTGATGAAAATTTCATGTGAATAACCTTATTGGAAATATATTTACTGAAAAAAATGTTGACGCGTTCAATACTTATTTCACCCACTGTGTGTGATTTTATATATATATATATATATATATATATAAATATAAAAATACAATTTTATTGATCAGCATAAACAAAGGACACTGCCTATTTTCAGTTTCTGCTCCTCCCCAATCAGCATTTAGGCTTCAGCTTGGCTCCTCCTCCCTGGAGGGGACAGACCTGTGAATGGAGCCTCAAGGGCGGAATTGAGTCCTATGTTGGGAAGGCACAGAGCAAGAACAACAGGTGGCAATGCAGCAGAACACTCTCTGGCTGACAGACGCTGGTAACTGCTCATGTCAGGCACTGGATGGGCGGAGCTTAGGTCCACTTCTGGCATTGGGGAAAATGGAGGATGGACGCATTGTTCTCTTCCAACTTGTGAAATGGCCTCACCATGAGAGAGAGCTGAAAAAGTTCATCAGGAAACTGCGCAAGAAGCCATGCTGAAGTTCCTACTGATAAATGCGAAAAATTGTTTGTGGTGTTGTCTGTTAGCAGCACCCTAAGTTTTAGTCATGGTCAGTATTTTTGAAAAACATTTTTCTTCAACACATTTTGCTTAAGTTGAAAGGTGAGGCCTGGTAGTTTCTGATGTCAGGTGAAAAGAAAATTGGTTATATAAGCTTTAAGGAATTAAACAAGTTTATTAGAAGGCAGATTTACACCCAATTTACTGCCAGCAGGAGTGGAGCTAGCATTTACTTGATATTTACTAGCAAACATGGTGAATGGTTTTAATTATAGATGATTGTAATTAGCCTAATGTTAACTAGCTTCCTAGTGCTTTGATTTACTTACGAAACATAATACTTACCCTGTGCTTAGCTTGCTTGTTAGCTAACTTAGCTAGTCACTAAACACCAGAAGTTACTGCTAGAGAGTTAACATTAGCTGAGCTAACTACACAGCAATGTTGAGACACGTGCACTTTGGAATTTTTGTGTGTTTAACTGTGTTAATAGCTGCACTATATTAATTAAGCTAATTTCATCTGGACACTATTTTTAGAAAGTGTTTAATCAAAGAGCTGGATTTTTAAAGTGTAAATAATTGACATTTTCTTTATATTTACATGCCAGATTAAAAAAAAAATCTAATATTAGGTTTTAATTTTAGGTGGTCTTTCTATTTTGTTACGATTTATTCACAATCTGATGCACTGTTGGTCTTGATGTAAAACAAGTTTAATGCATTTCCTCATGTGATTTTATGACCATGTGATGTTTTATGCTAACATGAATACTCGATTTAAAGGGAGAATGTTTTCCTCATTAATGTCTCTATCGAAGTTAAAATAACAACTTCATCTTCAACACTGGGCAATGAAGGTGGGAATACATCCTGGTCGAAACCCCAGTTTGCCGTAGGACACAATACACGTTCACGTAGGGCCAGTTTATCTTCGCCCTCTGGCATGTTACTGGGAGGTGGGAGGAAACCAACATGGACATTGGGAGAACATGTGAAACAGTAACCTGAGCTCAGGGTGGGACCCTGAAGCTGTGCGGCTATGAAACCCTCTACTGTACACTTCCTGGACTGAGTTTAAAGGAAGAAACATTCAGCAGTGCACCTGATTTATAATAATGTTTTCTGTATAATCAGTTCATTGACATGGTGTGATAAAGCCAAGGGGGGTGCGCGCTCAGAGCTGCTTAGTGTAAGCGGAGCACAGGGGTTAATTAATAATTCAGAGCAGGGAGCTCATTGGCTATACTGTCTCCAATCCACCACATGCACAATGAAATATATTCAACTTCTGATCAGTTCACCCATAGTCTTCTCATCTGAAAAGCAGAGGAACCCACACAGGAACCGTGACATCAAGCTGCAAGGTGAGTTGCAGCTGCAGGGGTGTGTGTATGTGCTGTGTATCTGATGAGCATCAGCAGTGTTTATGTTTCAGTGATAATTCAGTCAGGTTATAGTGTTCATCAGTGTTCAGTGAATTCAACTGTTCTGAGGGCAGCTGCTACATCATTCTTCCGGGCCTGTATATTTTACTTACCATATCTCTGACAACATTGTTCACCTGTCAAGTGGTCAGTTTTGATGGACTGACCTAAGATGAGTGTGTATTTGATAATAGTGTCTCTGGTTACTGAGGTATAGAAGGTTCTGGAAAAAGATTATATTAAGAAGAATTAAAGCTGTACTAAGTCGGTTTAAATTAAAACCTGTTCACACAGAGTGTGTGTGTTTTTAATGAATGAATCCAGTCACATGTTCTCTTATTTAAGGCAGGAAATTCTTTTAAGTTCCAATAAAAAGCTTTATTTACACCCTAATCAATAGAAAATACATTTAAAAAAAATGACTCACTGAGTAGATAAATAAAAAATATTATTTTAAAGTTAAAGTCCCTGTGAAGTGCCTTGAAACATGCAGTGTCATTCAATGTGTTGATCATTTCCACTGAAACAGGAAGTCAGGGAAGGACATATTGAATGGCTCCTCCCCTTTTAAAAATAATCCACAGAGCATTTATCTTCCCTCCCAGTTAGTGGATGCAAGCCTGAGCAATAAAGTGAATGAGTTCAAGCCATTTTCTTCTCATCCAACTTTCAGTTGGAAAACTGAATAAACCTTGTGCGTTCAAACAGCCAAAGACACATTTACAACCCACGCTTGCTGATATGATTTCTCTCACTCAACAATGGCAATGTGATTTATAATGTTTGGGGTGGGAGAGCATTTGCTTGGACAGAAAATCTGATGAGAAGCTGAAGTGGAGAATCAGAATTGTTGATCCGTATTAGTGGTAGAGACTGTAAATTTTAAATGCATAATATCATCTAAAAACAAATTTTTTCATCATTTTGGAGCGCAGTAGCTTATAGATTACCTTACGGCTAACATATTCATATTGTGTTTTTTATCAGTCAAATAAAAATGTAGAATCTTGGCAGATGACATAAATCAGTATGATGATGGAGTTTTGCTGTTCAATCAGATTATAATTCATTCATATTCATGTACAAAATATTAATTTACATTTCTGTAAAACTTCTGTCTTTATTTGAAATAACTGTTTATTTAGGACACTACTTTATGTCCTCTCTGATATAGAAACACTACATAGTATGACCTACTCATGAGTAGATCTAAACAATTACAGGAATGTATAGTCTGAGGAATCATGGTTTATTAGCATGCTAGCATTATTTACACATGAAATTTCAGCATCCTGTTAAAATAGAGAAAAATATCTCAATCACATGATTTAGAATGATTTCACTTAAGTGCGTTTAGAGAAAGAAACTGTCGAAGCCTAGAGGTTTTACACTGGTGTGTGGGTGTGGGTGGAGTTGTGTGCTGCAGTTTCACTAAATAATAAATAACATTTCATGATGTCATTATCGTCATGGAGGAAGAGAACATGGGGGGAGGGTTGGTAACACACTCAAACTGGTACAATGCTAATATGCTAACAAGCAGTGCTGCGTCATATTGGGGCAGGTTTCCCAGGACAGGATCGAGGCTGGAGAGGATATGAGCATAGGTTTTGTCCTGGGCCATGGTGTTCTAGAATGCTAACAGTGCTTTACATTAAATTCTTTGAGAAAGCTAAGCTAATGCTACTGGACTTGCACAAAATAGGACAACCATTTTTTGCACATGCTATCTACTCATGCTACTTGTTGTAACATGTGAAGAAGAATGCTGAACATCTTTTGGTATTAAACTGCAGCAGTGCATTGTAGGAAATGGTGTCTGCAGCCATTGCTCTGGCCTTCGTGCCGTTGCTGCTCACGCTGATCATCCGGTACCGGTTCTTCTTCGTGCTGTTCTACCGGGCCGTGCTTCTACGCTGGGTTCAGGACTTTATGACAGGCATCAGTAGGGAGGAGAGAGTGTATGAGTATGTCCTGACACACGCCACACAAGGAGATCCTGACAGCATCCTCAACACCTTCGATCTCTGGTGCAGCAACATCGAGTTCATCAGCCATATAGGACCTAAAAAAGGTATAGATCACTCACACACACACACACAAGTTGTCCCAAATGACGTATTATACACTATGCACTGTCTACACTACCGTCTAGTGTATGAATTTTAGAAGGGTAGTATCGTCTCAAATGGAACACTAGTGGTTACTAACCGTAAGTATAAACTGTTTCCCGGTCGATGGCACATGACGTCAAATGTGACATAATGTGACGCTGCTAGCTTTAGCAGATACCCAGAGTCAACAAAAATTTATTTCCTCATTTTACTATTTATGTCAATGTTACCTTTCATGCCCAACATGACCTTAGTCACCATCAGATGGAGCTGTAATCGTCTCCACAGGCGAATTTTGCTACAATCCAAAGTCCATGACTGCTGGAAATGTAACATTTAAGGAACATAGTGCCCCACAAAGGCAAAACATAGGAATTATGCCTTGATTTAGTGAGTAATTTGTACTTTGTGAAGTTTTCTGAGCAAATTTCAGTGCCTGGTAGCCCCTCCCCTCTTCAGCTACATAAGCAAAGTTGTGACCGTTGAGTGCATTAAGTGTCCAGCAGTCCACACTTCGTTTTATGCACTTAAGTATGCATAAGTATGCAATTTGAGACACACCTACAGTCAACTACATCAGCCATATATGACCTAAAAATGTATAGATTATACACACACAGACAGAAATGGATGGAATAACCATCTTCCCATGTCTCAGGTTTGATTCTGGACCGTCTGCTGAAGGAGCTTTGTCCTCTGACGGTGTTGGAACTGGGGACTCACTGCGGCTACACCACAGTGAGAATCGCACGCTCTCTGCCTCTTGGTGCTCGGCTCTACTCAGTGGAGATGGATGAGAGGAACGCACGTGTGGCCGAGAAAATCATCCGACTGGCCGGGTTCGATGATGACACGGTGAAGATTCATAAAATTCAGTATTGTTAATTCTCCTGCTAAATGTTAATTCTCTAGTGTTTAGAGCAAGCAGTGATGTAGTCTGACAAAATTTTAAATATTTCAGTCAGGATGTTTGAGCTCTGTAATAAGAAATTCAAAAGTATAAATGAAAATGGTAGAAGTAAAAATTGTGTACATGCAAATGTAATTAAGTGTTAATCACACAGTAGAGTTCAAGAGAAACACCACGCTGTAGAGTTCAAGAGAAGTTTAAACACCACGCTGTAGAGTTCAGGAGGAGTTTAAACACCACGCTGTAGAGTTCAGGAGGAGTTTAAACACCACGCTGTAGAGTTCAAGAGAAGTTTAAACACCACGCTGTAGAGTTCAGGAGGAGTTTAAACACCACGCTGTAGAGTTCAAGAGGAGTTTAAACACCACGCTGTAGAGTTCAGGAGGAGTTTAAACACCACGCTGTAGAGTTCAAGAGAAGTTTAAACACCACGCTGTAGAGTTCAAGAGAAGTTTAAACACCACGCTGTAGAGTTCAGGAGGAGTTTAAACACCACGCTGTAGAGTTCAGGAGGAGTTTAAACACCACGCTGTAGAGTTCAAGAGGAGTTTAAACACCACGCTGTAGAGTTCAGGAGAAGTTTAAACACCACGCTGTAGAGTTCAAGAGAAGTTTAAACACCACGCTGTAGAGTTCAGGAGGAGTTTAAACACCACGCTGTAGAGTTCAAGAGAAGTTTAAACACCACGCTGTAGAGTTCAGGAGGAGTTTAAACACCACGCTGTAGAGTTCAGGAGGAGTTTAAACACCACGCTGTAGAGTTCAGGAGGAGTTTAAACACCACGCTGTAGAGTTCAGGAGGAGTTTAAACACCACGCTGTAGAGTTCAGGAGGAGTTTAAACACCACGCTGTAGAGTTCTAGGGGACTGAATCTTATGACCCTTCACCCCTGTCCTGGTGCAGGTGGAGCTGATTGTGCGACCCTCTGATGAGGTGATTCCCCGTTTGCGTGAGGATTTCGGTATTGATCATCTGGACTTTGTGTTCATGGACCACTGGAAGCGGTGTTACCTGCCGGACCTGCAGGCTCTGGAGGACAGCGGGCTGCTGGGTGATGGCTCCATGGTGTTGGCTGACAACGTGTTGTTTCCCGGTGCTCCCAGCTTCCTGCGCCACGTGCGTCACTCTGGCCTCTATGAATATCGCGTGCACCGCGCCGCGCTCGAGTACATCCGGGGAATCCGTGACGGCATGGCCGAACTCGTGTACCGCGGCATCAAGTAAAGGATCAGCATCAAGCCACTCAGCTTATTTATTTTAAAATAAAGACACTGAGCACTAGCTCTTATAAACTACTGCTACAGGGAACAAAATGTTCATGGGAACACCCAGAAAAATGAAAAATAAAGATTAAACTGCACAAAATGTAACATGCAATTTAAAAAGCACTGTTGTTTTGTGTACAAAATGTTCAGAATGTCAGTAAAATTCACTTTTGAAGGAAATAACTCTCCATCATACAGTAAGATCCAACAGCAGACTTGTCCTTGTCACAAAAATACTGATTTAAAGTAAGCTGAATTTTATGAAGCAAAGTTATGTAATGAATGTAAAATCTCTATTTCATTTATTTTCACCAACAAACTTTCATCTCATATTAATGCTACCAACCTTCTAAATCACTTAGCTAATATTAGCATAGCTAACAATAAAAAAAAAAAATTGCAAACAGTATTTCATGGAAAGAAAACAGATTAATCATCAGCTCATCAAACATTTACATACAATTCATGGTAATGAAACTTTAACATTCAAACTTAAACATTCAAAATCTGGATTCATACAACTTTTTTTTGTTTGTTTGTTTTTGGGTTTTTTTAGATTATTCTTTTATATTTAACTTTTCCAGACAGGACGTGGTTAAAAAAACTTTTATTTGAAAGAGGCCTGTTTCTATAAAATCACAGATACAAAAATGAATAAAACTGAAATTGTTTACATTCTCAGAAACCATGCAGGAAATAAATTTACTGATAAAAGTTTTGTCTTGGAACAAAACTACTGCAGCTCTGTGGGCTCACATGGAGCCTTCTATTGCTTACACGTCAAACAAAAATATATTTAAGATAGAAACGAAGCGATAGCTTTGTGTGTTTAATGAATTTGAATATATTCATTTAATGAATATATTTTAGAGTTGTTTGTAAATAAAATTGTTTGTAAATAATTATAAAAATGGAGGACAGATTTTAAAACCACAGTTGTAGAATAAATTGGTT
The DNA here is from genome assembly GCF_023375685.1 of Ictalurus furcatus. Lineage (NCBI taxonomy): Eukaryota > Metazoa > Chordata > Actinopteri > Siluriformes > Ictaluridae > Ictalurus > Ictalurus furcatus. The sequence goes on from NC_071271.1 coordinate 84,607, forward strand.
AACTCAAATATGTGAAGTTGCAGAATGCTACATTTAAATGATATCCTCAAAAACAAATTCTACATTTAAATTTAAAGGCTCAAAAACAAAAATAAAATTAATATTAGAGAAACATTTGCAGGTTCATTCATCTCATCAAATGTCTCATTTTTACTTTAAGTTCCACATATCCATGAAAAATGAAATACATTCATGTTTCAAATGCTAGAATAAATGTTTAAATAATAATAATAATAATAATAATAATAATAATAATAATAATAATTTAAAGAAACACACCAAACAGCAGAACACATCATCTGTTTTAACCCATATGAATTTTTATTTTAATCATCCGAGTCTGTAATACATATAAAAAGGTAGACTAAATTGCATAGATTTGAATCTGTAACATGTTTATTTTTTTATGGTTTTCATCTCGTTCTTACAGCAGCATTACACTAACGTTCATTTTATACCTTTTTCTTTTTTAATTTCTATAAACATTTAAACAGATTTTTTTTCAAACTGTGTGCATCTTAGTAAATACTGATATTAAAAAATAATTTAAAAATTTCATGGTTTAAAATGGTTTAACATTTCACGGTTTCATGGCTTTCTCAACACCATATCAAATTTAGACAGTAATCTCAAATGTCAATTGTTTTCATACACAAAAGATGAAATATTTTGCTTTTTATTACAGATGTCGCAATTCTAATGTGTAAATCATCCCTACTTGAGTGTTCAAACAATTTAGCAATTAACAATCTGAATAATAATTCAAATAAAGCATTGCTGCAGTAATGACATCTTGTGTGGTAAGGACACAATGTTAATGGTACATGTTAATAATGTAACCTTGTACTGTAGAGAACAACAGTAACAGACACAAACAGGTATTACATGTGTCAAAGATAGTAGAACATTGTAGTAAAGACTGGATCAAACTGATTTTCATGTTTCAAAAATATTATGGCCTAAACATTAATACTACTACACAAACACATACCCATAGCATCTCACCACAACTTTACATTTGTGTACCAAGCCCAACTATTTCTCATTTCAGACTGAGGAGTAATCTCATTGCAACTTCGAGGCTTTTGGTACATGTATGTTACTAATTAAAATGAGAACAGAGTTCCTTCCATGCTGAGTCAGTAAGCATCATGTGCCTTGAGGTCACTGGTTTTGGTTCTGGCACTGGCACAAGCCCAACACTCATGTGTGTGTCAGATCACATCATCCTTCAGTGCCCATTTAATTGGCCACCAGCAGGTCCCAGAGCAGCAACAAGTAAGTCATAACCAGCTTCATTCACAGATAAGGCTTCTGGGGATATTGGGGTGTATGTAGCAGCAAATTGATTTAAGGACTGCAGTATGTATATTGTGCTTTGCCCTCTGGTTTCTTTTATCCATCCTCCACTGTCTTCAGATTCTTCTCTCTTTTCATCAGTGGAGACACGCTCTTTATCTGCCCATTTTCCTTTGTTTTTTGTAGCACTCTTTTTCCTTCCAGAGATGCTCTTCATATGTGTCTGGGTGTTTTCTCATTTCCTCTCTGCATTTCTACATTATGGTAGATGAATTTGGTCTCATCTAGGACTGCAAAAATTATGTTTATATTTAATTTACAATAGACTTAATATTTGCAATATAATATAAACCTTGAATTTGTCTCTACCACGACACAAGGTCTTCACCACAACACCTAAAGCTGCTGCAGGAAAGATATATTGCAGAAATGACATAATTTTTGCTAATATTGCAGATAATTGGCAGCTAGCAAGGTCTGCTACATAAGTTTTGACTCTTAGCATCTAATATACATAAATTCAGCAGTAATATAAATGCATTTTTAAAATGTAGTTCAAAATACACAATTCCTGGACACACAATAAATACTTTGGAAGAAAACACCATCTTTACCTTATTTTCCTGGATCATACCTTCTGTTTCCATAGAAACTATATTTGTTTGGCTTTGAAAAAAACTTTTACTATGATATTTGTTAAGTGTGGGACAAGTGCATTTGGATAAATAAATAAAAAAATCATATAAATGATACATAAACAAACAAAAAAAGAACTTTAAGATGTTGTAAAGTAATATTTATATAAAACAATTTCATTTGAAACAATGTCATATTGTAATTGAATTAGCTCATTTTACATATCTCAACATTGAGAAGTAATTATTTTTTTTATATCAATGTGATTATTAAACAGGATTTATATTTATGAAGCGTCATATGACAAATATGAACATAAATCTAAAATTTCTCTGCTGGGACTAAAAATGCAGAAAGTTGCAGAAACACCCTTTAATTAAATCCACATTATTTGTTCATATGTTGTTTCAGGTTATGTGTTACCCATAATGCACTGTGCACAAACCTCAGTTTGTGTGTGTGTGTGTGTGTGTGTTCATAAAAACTGTGTAATAAATAATAGTGTAATGTTTTCTTAGTGTTAGTCAGACTTTAGAGTAAATTATAATCAGAAGGCGGTGTAATAAAAAATGATCCATTTGACTGCACACTGCATCCTCTTGGAGCTGCAAACACACCATTACATTACAAATATTTTACGGACTGAAAGAATGTTACCCTAAAACACAAAATATTTCAGTACAAATAATATAAATATTCAAAATAATATTTTTATTTACAAACACTATGTATATAAACGTAAAACCTACAGATATTACAATCCAACACTAAGCTGGAACTCAGCAACACAGCCCCACCCTCTATAAGCACTTTGGTTTCACTGTCACATGCCAGGTAGTCGACGAATTGAACTCTGTGTGCATTTGTTCTCACACTCCAACACTTGTCCTTCACTAGGTGACAGTGTAATAGACTAAAGACACTCTGTTCACGTGATGGGTGTGTTATTGAAAAGTATCCAACGGTCGCATCTGATTCTCGTTAAAAAGTCAGTACTCACTCTCTTTCTCTTCCACCCCCCCCCACCCCACCCCACCCACACACACACACAATGCAGCACAGGCAGACAAGCAAGTGTTCCTCTGCTATGCTGCAACAAAATATGAGGTTCAGATCATCCACTGGTCCTGGTCCTGGTCTGCTCCCTCCATATCCACCTAAACACACACACACACACACACACACACACACACACAATTTTAATGTGCACTATGCTTGATCATGTATGCTTTAACAGATCAGACACTAATGGAACACTGTTGGTATAGACGAGTGTGACAGTGTACACAGGGTCAGAGTTTATTCTTCTCAAAAGGAGATGCAGTATTATTATAAATCATGACAAATGATAGTGATCAGTTTTAGTTTGAGAGCATTTAAAGCGCCGTCAAGTTTTCTGCAGTACAGAGACAATGCGGCACCAACTGTGAGTGTGTATATGTGCATGTGTACTGTATAGGTAGCCTAAAAAAGTAAATAACATTCCCCCTCAACTCTGAACTCCTGCTCAGGAACTCGGGATGGTCTCTTCAACATGTCCACTCACAACATCAGCAGTAAACACAGCAGTAATCCTTACCTTTAAATGAGTTATACTGTATATACACACATTAGCTTTACATCAATTAATATACAGACATTCATTTGTTAAATCTGTAACAAAAAACTGGAAAATATACATCACTTAGTACATTTAGCTTGCTAGCATGTAGCTAGCAAAAGACCAACAGGGAGGTGTTTATGGTTTTGCCCCGACTATGTAGTGCAAACACAGAGGTTTAAAAAAGAAAAAAAAAAAAGATAGGAGCTCTGACTTCCCAGCTAATGCAGCATAAAGTACTCAAAAAGAAATCTGACCTCGTTTATCTCGCCATCATCAGGAAACTCATTATAAATGTTCATGTCATCCATGTCCTGCATGTCCTCATCCTCCTCCGAGTCCTCCTCACTGTCCTCTTCATCTTCATCATCCTCTTCTTCTTCCTCATCAAATGTCTGCCAGTGATAACAGGAAATAGTGAAATGCCATCATGCGACACAGTTGTGGTCGGAAGTTTACACACCCCTTGCAGAATCTGCAAAATCTTAATACTTTTAACAAAATAAGATTGATCATAAAAATCCCATGCTATTTTTTTATATAGTCCTGTCCTGAATAAACTATTTCACATTACAGATGTTTACATGCAGTCCACAAGACAACACAATAGCTGAATTTATAAAAATTACCCCGTTCAAATATTTACACACTTTATATTAATTCTTAATAAACATTAAAACTGCTCAGGACAAACAAGAGACTTGAACACTCACAAAACATAAAAAAGGTTGTGGATATTCCAGGTAACAACACAGTATTAAGAATTAATAAAAAAAAATGAAGAAGTAGTATGTAAACTTTTGAACAGGGTAATTTTTGATAAATTCAGATATCTTGTCTTGTGGACTATATGTAAACATCTGTTATGTGAAATAGCTTAGTCAGGACAGGACTAAATAAAAATAGCATGGGATTTTTATGATCAGTCTAATTTTGTTAACAGTATTAAGATTTTGCAGATTCTGCAAGGGGTATGCAAACTTCCGACTGCAACTGAATTTTGTGATATTTGTACAGTGTAGTTTTAACTTTAAAGAATCAACACATTCAAAATCCCAGCTGCTTAAGCATCACATAATCATCACCATCATGATAATTACACAACACAGTTAAATGATTTTTTAAAAAAAGTTAAATGTCCCCTCAACTTGTCATTTGTCACTACATGCAGAACACAGAACTGAGTACTGAGAATGCAGAACTGAGAATGCAGAATAAAGTTTTTATTTGCATTTCTTTCAGAATTGTGGAATTAATTATTATTCATTTATAAGAAGGCATAAAAGGCAGAACTATCGGTATCAGCCAATATCACTCTGAATATCGTTTATCCATATCGGCTGAGATATTTAGTATCTGTGCATCTCTACTGGAGACGACATATTTTCCAGTTGATCACACGTCAAAGACGATTGACAGGGCCTGAGAGATATGCTTTCTGCGTGGGAACTCACGGAAGAGAACTTCATGGCCATTACGACAGACAATATCAGAACTGCACAGATCAATGGATGGACACAGCAGCAGTGTTTTGGACACCGGCTGCACCTTGCTATCGGTAAGTGCACATCAGCTTAACAGACACAATGCTATAATATTCAATCATCTAATTTGGCATATCTGAGTGGTGACTGGCTGCTGTATTCTTTCTGTGTTTGTATGCGTCAGAAATGATAATGTCTGTGTTTTAAACTACTTGTGTTTTTTATTCTCATTTTCTTTTATGTGCTGATGTTCTTGTTAAGCACTTTGTTACATGTGTTTAAAAAGGTGCTATATAAAATATTTTACTTCAGCACACTAAATAAATACTGTGACAAGAGTAAAAAAAACTTCATATAGCACCTTTCTAAATGTTA